>NW_018127902.1:158533-203666 GCF_001952655.1 Monopterus albus
GTTATTTTCAGAGTTCTTAAAAAAGTTTTTTTCAGGGTCAAAGTCATCGTCTGATTCATGATAATGTTGTTCAGTGTCTCCAATTGTGTTCAGTTCCAGATCCAATCCCTCAAAAACTATTAACCTCTGTAGCAAATCACTTGCCTCATTCTGTACATGGGTCATACTTGTTGTTGGTTCATGTCATTAGGCTCAGAACTTCTTTGTACTTTCATAGGTTTTGTTGCTTTCCATAGCATTTAGTTTGTTCCCTCTGACTTTCCATTGATCACCACGAGTTCATAAAGTTCACTCAACCCTCAGATGCACAGTCTTAACTCAAAATATTGTCACTCTTGTTCTCTGGAAACAAAATGTACAATATACAGTATGTTACTCCTTATCTTAACTGGAACTCATGTTCTTGGATAATTTGAAGCTGCTCTCGCCAAATTTGTAACACCACCAAAATACAAGATAGAATGGGCTATAAAAAATATATACTGGAGATATTCAAATAGCAAAATGTGGATCTTGAAAATAATGTCAAGTGCAATGAGGTTTTGTTTACACTGCTGTTTAAATGGTTAATAGGTGCATGGTGGGCTATCGTCACTGTATTGGCTTTGATGGTGAAGCAAGGAGTTCTGTATGTCTGTCTGTGCTGTGCTTTGAGAACAAGAAGTCAGTGTTTAGGGATGGGTAAGAGAAGAGCAACAACTGGTTCCTCTGACAGAGAGAGACAGATAGAGAGTCAAAGACAGAGAGTCAAAGAGAAGGGGAGGAGAGAGTGTTCTGAAGCATTAGCCTTGGAAGCATTTCCATGTAATGTCACAAGCTATTGTCTTCATAGTGCTCAAATCCCATTACCGCCAGTGATGTGGTAGGCATCAGCAAAGGCTATACTGTGGTCAACAAGTAGAAAAGCCTTGATGGAAAAGGTTAAATCAAGACTGAGTCCACTTAGCAGGGGAAACTTAAGGCTGAACATTACTGTGCTATTATTTCACCTGTTGAATAGATTATTGTCTGTCAATATGCAGAGGACTGCTAGACACACGGAGCCACTCGAACTCGTCTTATTCAAAACATATTCTACTTCATTTTTATGGGTCTGTGTTATCAGAGGTAAAATGGCAAAGGACCACCTCCTTTTTTTAAGGGTTCTACGTTGGCAAAATACTGGGATACACAAAGCTAGAAGGCTGATCTTTTATATCCATGCTCTTATTAGCAACAAGAAGTGATAAAAACATTGAAGCTGTGGGATTCTTATTGTAGCCAGTGGTGACTGTTGTTTTTGCTGGTTAAAATGTCACTTTCTGACACCATATTAGTGAAACAATCACTTTCACACCTAACAATACCTAATTCAAAATTGAGATTTTTAACGCAACGTGCAGAAAAATCCAGCTTTGACTCAACAGCAGGTTGTATATTGATGATCATATAAGTCTAAATAAGAATAATTAGATTTAAAAAAAAGAATCACACTGGCTCTGGGTTTGACAATGTTAGCTTGAGTTTTTATTTAAATCCTACAATGTGGAAACATTTTAACAGGACCTATTAGACAGGCTGTCTAATAGAGATGTGACGACACGCTTAGCTCCACATCACAGTAGACAGTGACATTATCCGGCAAAGGCACTGCGTTGAGCAATCACGTACGGGGGATGATCAGAAATTTGGGCGCTTACGGGAAAAAGACTTGTTTACCTTGTTAGCATGAGCAGTCACTCCTATTCATTGTCGAATCTGGGACACAGTTAAGCATGATAATGAAATAGTAGAGTAGGCTACATTAGCAGCATGGCCAACCAAAACACAGCTGGAAACTGGAAATGTGAATGAAGCAACTCACGTCTACTTATCACAACATGGCCGTATCACTGCCCCTGCAAGCCCTCACCCTCTGACCAATGCAGCCCTGTGCATTAAAACACAGCATGGAGTTTCGTTTTTACTGCACTAATGTGAATGTCTGGTCACACACCATCATACTGGCTGCTCTGGTTCTTTTATGTACTGATATCATGGCACAGCTTTTGCCTCAAAGAGACACATCATCACATTTTAATATTGCGAGATCTTGTGGCACCAGATCTTGTAACACTGTAGAAAATTTTACTTATTTTAATGTGATCCTTATGTGGCTTTCAAATTAAAATGCGGAATAAACATAAGCACAGCATGTACTGTATTAGACGCTTCTTTATCTTAAAATATTGATAGTAAACATCCAAGAAGTGCTCACTGACAGCATATGTTGAGTCAGAGAAGCTAATGGAATAGCAGCTAGCCTGATAATGCCACTAGGAATTAGTATTTGTACTGTAAGTGTAAGTAGATTGTTTTGTAGTTCAACAAGACTAAGTGGGGGCCGAGTCTTGCTGACAGCACCGCAACAATTTCAGTTGCTCATAGTTAGACTTCAAAAATAAAGGCTAACCCTTATGCTAGTGCAGTTTCCATTTACTTTATCACTGTAGCCAAAAGCAAAACTGTAAGAGAGATTCTTGTGGCCAAAGAGATCACTTTTTATGCACACAGACCTGGATTAACTATCAGTGTGGATATCTGGGGAACAGTTGAGTGATGTGGCCCTTTTGTCTCTAAACCCTATTTGGCATTGACTCATATTTTGTCAACACTGTTAGGTTTTATGACTTAATTTACATATTTATGCCTGTTGACTTAATACTGGATGTGTTCATGTATACAAAGCATGCATCATGATCATTGTGATCAATTTTCTCACCGTGTAGCCCTTGGCTTCCAAGACAATCTTCCATGCATATATTTTATCTCTTCTTCTCTCTCTTCAGCTGAGAAAGTTTTATCACCCTCCACCAGCAAATTACTGTGGTCATTGGTACAATATTTCACAATCCAAATCAGCGAGGCAAACAGCCTCAAATGACAGCCACAGTTTGTGCACTCCTCAATCACTGCAGAATGAGTACACAAAAATAATCACATTAGCATAGTAATCTGAAGAAGTAGTAGTTGTAATAACTTATTTGCATTGAATTACCAACAACTGAATAGTTTTTGTCTTGTGTGCCAATTATAACAGATGTGTGATCAAACATTTATGGGCACCGTAACCAGTCACTATCAATTCATTAGACTGCTCTGTTCGAGAATTTTCCACAACCTCCAAATAATAAAGGAATTTCAATTAGTAAAAAATTATGAAGCAAGTGACTTTGGGCATCCTTTAAGTATACTGTCTTTCAGTCAGACATTGGACCTTAATGAGTAATTGTCTGCACAATGCTGAGACTGTGATTTATGGTTTGGGGCTGTACTGACCCCTAAATTAAAGCCTTGTGCCAATATTTACAGTAATGTAAAACCGTGCCAGTCTCACTTGGAGCTTTCACAGTATGTTGTCTTGTAATTCTCTAATGACAGCAGAAGTGTTAAGTATCTTGTTCCATATTGAACCAGCTGATCCAGTTATCACTAGCTCACCAGTCACCACACAACATGACCTCCCACTAGAGGGAGCATTTACCTTTCTGCTTTCAGCTATGATCACCCAACTCTGTTGCAAGTCAATAAAAACAGTCTCTTTTGTTCTGATTGTGGAAAACCAAGGTGACAGAATGAAATAAACACAAATTGTTTGATGTAACATCTTTATCAAGTGCAAATGTTCACCAACATCCTCCACAACCACAATTGTGAAATGAACACTGAAGCTGTTCCTGTCACTATGAAACTGAAAGCCCTTATTTTTTAACTTTAAAAATCCATTAATTTATCCATTAACTGTGATGGAATTAAGTTATTTTTAATGACCCATTAAGGGGATAATTAATGGGTAAAGTAATGGACTAATAAAAATGAATAACCTTTTAATGGATTTTTTGCACTGTTTAATAGATTTTTAAGGGAAAAATATGTTAATTTGACCAGAGCATGAAAATTATCCCTTAATTTATACCTTCAATGGCTTTAATTTTCAATTTAAGGTAGAAATTCAGGGGTGGTTTTAGGGTTAATTTAATAGATCTTTTCCCTTTAAAAATCCCTTAAACTGTGCAAAAAAAAAAAAAAAAAAAAAAGTATTAAAAAGTCGTTAATTTATTTAAATCCATTAATTAGCCTTTAAAGCTGCTCTCGCTAACGTTTGCCTTCTAACACTCGGCTGTTACAGGGTGAGTGAGATTCAAAACAACCTCGGACAGCATCCCCTCTTTATCTCCCTCCACTCCTCCTTCCTCCTCCCGCCCTGTCTGTGAAGCTACATCATATGTGGTAACTAGAGCTGGAGACAGACTTGGCAGTCAGGCAGCTCAGCATATTAACACATACAGAATATAGCCCATGAAGCCTGTGGTTTTTGGTGGTATTGCAGTGACATTGTCTTTTTCCTACTTGAAGCAGTAGCACAAGCAAATTATACAAAGGAATGTTTTCCCCAGTAATATTGATACAGTACTAATGCTCTGGCCCCTACGGCATGGCGTTCAATGTTAATAGTCTTTTGTTAGACAAACTTGGTAGAACAGTGTCAGTGGTTGGACATCTGAGCGGACCCAGCTCTCAGAGATGACTGCCATTACAAGCCAGTTGGACCAGCCACTGCTCAATCTGAGCAAGTACAGTGCAGATGCTGTGTGTTGAGCCACATACTGTATCTGCTCTTTGCTTGGGTGAGGATAGGGTTTAGGGATGCTTTGTGTTAACAGAAGGTCAGGTCTGGAAAATAGTGTTGCTTATTGTAGGGATCTGAACATTTATGTTGACACAGCATGACGCCCCCCTTTTTGGGGTCAAATAATGGGTAAAGTGTTAAGGTAAGGGAGCCAAGTCTAGGCAGACTTAAACAGAAGGAATCAACAAAGACCTTTATTTCTGACAAACTATTCTTGAAGCTGGTGCACCAGTTGGGAATTGGATGGGAACCCCAGGGTTCCTGGCATCAGGTCAGTGGGTGACAAAGTGATGATCAGGAGAAGCAGAGGTCAAACCAATCCAGCGGTGAGGTGTACGGGCTAGATGAGGGGAATAGCAGGTGAAGTGGTGACAGATGGCCAGAGTGGTTCCCATGAGGCTGGAGAGTGGTGGATGTAGGGGCAGGCCAGAAGACACAAGGCTGGGGGGTGCTCAGTTAATGTTGAGGAAGCTGGAAAGCTACATTGTTGCTGGTTCAGGAGCAGCCCAGGAGGCAACGAGGAGCCTTCAGGACTGGAGGTAGCTGGCTCGGCATCGCGGGAAGGAGGTGAGATAAATTGTTGCAGGTTCATGAGTTGTCCAGGTAGTAGCATGAAGCACAGGTGAGTGGCAGTCAAAGAACTGAAGGGAGACTTACTCAGCATCGACACAAACAAGCAGGCTGAGTGAAGAGATTTCTGTTCTTTCGGCTGTCTGGACACAGTGAGAGCGAGTAACTGACTGGCAAGAGTGACAGAGCTAAGCTCAAAGTAAATAGTAGTCGAGCAGATGGAACAATTAGCTTCAGCTGTGCCACTCCCTGCCAGCCTCCACCACGTCACTTGTCCAACTTCCCCAGAGAAAGAGAGGGAGAGGGAAACAGACCAGCGACCTCACATAAACATCATTTAACTTGTATGCTGAGCTTCCATATGAATACTCTCCCATTCCTTGGCACATGTAATTATGTATTATTATTATTGAGAAAAACCCAACAAATCCCCCTTGAGCAAGCACTCAGGGACAGTGGGGAGGAAAAACTCCCTTTAACAAAAGAAACCTCTGACCAAGAGAGAAAGGTTAGAAAAGCATCAAGACACACCAAACAACCAAACACTGGGCAGGGTTGATGTATCTGGTGAGTACTCATCAGAAACGCAGAGCTCCAGAGTCAGGCATACCTTTTAAAAGGTACAGGAGATAATGTGTCAATGTTGTGTTTACAGTACAGTCCCACGTGGCCAACATAGCAGTAATGCAGGTTTAAGGAAACAAATCTATCCATCTATTCCAGTCTGGTGGATCCTTTTAAATCCAAAGTATATGCTAAGTAGCAGACTATCCAGGCAAATATAAATGACTAGACCAAATTTAAGTACTTGCCTTTTTTGAAGGCGTAAGCCAATTTAGCATTGCACTCTGACTTTGTCAGATTCATGAAGGGCAGTGTAAAACTGTCAAAATTGATGCAGCAGAACCAGATATATAGTCTTTTAGTCCCCGCACTCCTCACATTTCCATGTCAGAACCTGGCGCTTCCACTAGATTATCCACAATACAGCTTAACCAGTAACAGTTCAGATATTTAAGTGAGTAAAGCTTGTAGCGGCTAACGCGGCCCAATCAACGCTGATTTAAGTGACATCATGTGAAGCAGTCAATGAATTTCACACAGCTCTCTCTAGAGCCTTTAAAGACAACTCCTCACATATATATTATGTAAAGACTTGTAAACAGCCTTAAATATGTAGAATCAGTGGAGTAGAACTATTTGTTCAAAACAGTTCAATATCTGTAATTTTTTATCTACTGTATCATCTATTCCTTATTATCCTGCTGTGTACATAGATAATGTAATACAAGACTTAGCCAAAGGAAAAACAAGCCACCCACTGTGAATCTAACCCTGCTGCTGTGCACAAAACATTTAAGCTTTTATAGATGTGTTTGAACGCCTCTCCAGTCGTACATGTCACATCACAGAAAATGTCTTTGAATATGTTATACTATAATATTAAACTACAAAATGTCTGGAGCCACACACCTGAACCTCTTTCTGACTGAGATTTGGAGCTGAAAATAATCACACAGCAAGAGATGAGAGGTTTTCAGAACAGGCAAAGCAATATGATTGCTGTGAGGTCACTTGACAGAGCCTTTAATGATACATCACTGTCAGGCATCTGAAATGACTTGGCAGCTGTGTGTGAAACAGCAGTGTGCAAAAACTCTTCAAAAGTGACAAACTTGATTCATTCGTTGCTTTTTGTTGTTGTTGTTTTTTACAATATGCTAAAAATAAAAGCTTAAAAACAATAAACTTAAGCCAAGATTTACTCAGTCAATTTAATATACAGACTGTTGTGGAAAAATGGCACAACAATGATTAGATTAAGATTAACAGCATTTTATAAAAAGCTCGATCAGCAAATATTTCTGACCTCTCTGAGGTCAACTGACCTGTGAAATTATCAACAAAACATCACATGATTACATACTGCAATTTCTAAAGCAGGTTTACTGCAATATTCAACAATCTACAGTATTTTATTCTTATTTTAATTTTATTCATTCTATTTTATTTTTTGGTTTTGGAAACTTTCATAAATCATGTTGTTCTTATTTATTAAAGGCACATCGCAATTTGCTCTGCGTTATTGTTTGAGATAAAAGACCCATCTGCTCAGAAATGTGTTTTACTTAATTCTTCACTTTCACTGGTCAAAATGTTGTATCTGCAAAGTTTGACCCTGAAAGACTGTTTTCTGATTCAGAGGGTGATGGGGGAAACTTTCTCTGTGTAGCAGAGAGGTAATCCTGTTTAATTCGGTAAAACCTGTACCTATTGGTTATAGTTTAATACTGTGCCACTTTTTGCACCAGCCACTATGTCAGAAACACAGTAGAATAGTAGCTGGTGCACTAAACATGTTTACAGCGACTGAACAAATTTGCATTATCAGTCAAACATAGTGGGGCCTTTGATTGGACTGTACATAACTCGAGTAGCAGCAGAACAAGGTAAGACTGGTTACCTTGCTGACGATTTGGAAGTGTGGATTTGTGCTGACATCAGTGTCAAACTAACTGCATTACTTGTTGCTTCTTCACAATAAAAGCCACCTTGTGTTTTGTCAGTTCACAAGTGGCATCTCCATCACTAAAAGTAATAGTAACCAGTAATACAGTTCAGATAGGGCTGTATGATTGTGAGCAGTAACCCATGAGGCATATTCTAATGAGAAAAAATAACAAGCAGTTAACATTGAACTGCATGCTGCTGCACTTGTGATGGCCTGACTCCCTCACATGTAGGTGGCAATTTTAATCATTCATAACAATGAAAATTACTATGTAAAACAGTAATTATTACAGAATGTGATTACACCGAAGGGCCAGAGCAAACAAACACCCCACAGTAAATAGTACCAAAACAGGGTTCAGTTTTATGAAAGTCTTAAGGATTAGAACTTATCTGTCTATCAATAATAGTTCAAATTAGTCTTATTGAAGGTCTTATTTTCTTAGAAGCATCCTCACTTCACACTGAGAGCTCCATACACACTAAGCTTACATACACTCCTGAGTCAAAATAATGACTGAGGCACGAACTTAAAAGCATAAAAGTATTCGTATAGCAACTAAACTAATATGGCCAGAAAATGATAAGCCATAGCATTTCACTTAGAGCAAAATAAATATTTCTAACTGATAATGCTACTGTAATTTGCAACTGAATTTGTAGTCAGCTGAAGGTACGTTAAGCCCTATAGTAGATACAGTGAAAAACAGAATGTCGCAAATGAAGACAACAAGCTTTAGCCCCAGAGTGAACAGTACCACGACAATGTTTTAATACTCTGATATTCATGAACGTGATTTCAGAATAAAACTTTTCAGCACCGCCAACACCTTTTCTGTTCAATCAATCAATCAATCAATCAATCAATCAATCAATCAATCAATCTTTACCTGCAAACTCACTCCAAAAGGCCACGTCTAACAGTGA
Organism: Monopterus albus; assembly: GCF_001952655.1. Lineage (NCBI taxonomy): Eukaryota > Metazoa > Chordata > Actinopteri > Synbranchiformes > Synbranchidae > Monopterus > Monopterus albus. The sequence goes on from NW_018127902.1 coordinate 167,190, forward strand.
CTGACTTCACCTTGTCAAGGATCAGACCATAGGTTGCTGTGTCCCAGCAAACTCATACATTTGAGTTTTAACAAGCTCCTGTATTTGGCAGTGGATTAATTTAGATTGATTATAAGGGGAAAAGAAATGATTTGCTGTTCTAATCCAGAATGTCTGGACTACTTTTAAAACACAGTTTATCGGTGCAATAAGATAAATACCAAGTATGTTGTATAAAACATCACACGTAGCGGTTCATGTTAACGTTGTACTGTTCATTCCACATTTAATGAACAGCCTATAACATCATATGTGATGCTGTTGTCACACAGTCCAGATGATATTTGTTTAATGCACATTTAACAAACAGGTGAACCTGAGGCAGGAAGGGAAAGTGTGGAGGAAGCTGTGTGTGTCTGTGGAGACAGGTGTGTGACCACCAGCCATCCACTGCACAACACAACTTGTATAGCTGGACCATCAATATGTTATGTGGCCTCATGAGTTAGAAAAAAATGATTAGATTGTGTTTTCTAAATGAATGATTTGTTGATAGATTAACTTGTTGTGAATGTTTAAATCTGACAAATCAAACTGGGGCTGTTTGAAAATCAAATTAGATTATTGTGAAATAGAAAGAAATGTCCAACACAGGGCAGAGTTTTATGCCATAAAAACATGTTGAGAATGTTCTTAATGTAGGTTGAAATAAATGTTTTCATAAAGGTTAATATCTCTACATGTTTACTTTTACCAGTAGTTGTTGCAGTAGCAGCAGTGTGGCAGTGGAACAGGGTGTAGCACATTTCATTCATACAGCAGATATTCAAGAAAAACAATTGTGTGATTTGAGTAATGAGGGCCTGTGCCCCAGTAGAGCTTTATGTCTAGCAACGCCTTTGGATTGGACATTAACATCCAAATATGCTGGCAGCTCTACAGAACTGCTTGTCACAATCCTCTCATATGAACCTGGATCTGTTGCTCAAAATGCATGATAAATTACCCATTAAACTATGTAGTGCTACTTAATAGTGTAGGCAATTCATTTAAACGACTTCCATGTTGGACAAAAATGTGAAATTAAATGTCACTCCTTTTCTATCTCTAGTCAGGGAGGTACAGCCAGCAACTCAGTTCAAGATAAATTTGAAAGAAAACCCCGACCTTGGATACCTTTACAATGTTATATATCATCAATATGTAGGACATTAGAGTTATTATGTGACAAAATGTGATAATTTACCTTTTTGGTGCACTCATTTTACCTCAACCCGCCTCACCTATTTCCACTTCAGTTAATGGTTTTTAGTGTTTCTGGGAATAACATGCAACAGAGAGGGGGGTGTGACCTCAGTGCATTAAGCTGTGTGTTGCACATGATCCCTATAAAGCCAGCTTGATATTGAATATGAGATGCTCTTGGGCTATTTTTTTTTAAATATTTAAGCCACTGATAAAAAAAAAACATTCATTAGGATGAATTTCCCTTTAAAGACTTACTAACCCTGTGTTTTTAATTTGTCTTTAATTTGTCTAAACTATATGTTTAACTGCATACTAAATGTTTGTAATGATTTATCCTGCACATGGCACGTACATAAATGTATGCACTTTCATGAAGTTGGGGAACTAGCAAGAAGCATGGATAAAAAGAAAGGAATCATTTGCTGCAATTAATGAAAAAAGTTGGTGCTGAAAAGGTTGAAATATCCTGACTTTTGGTCCCTATAATACACTTCCCATAATGCAACCTGATAGCATCTTTTTGTTAGACTCTCCATGCGTGGTAAATTCCCATTTCTATCTAAATCCACTGCTCAAGTTTGCATTGCAAGTCTTCAATTAAACCCTGGTAATGTTTAAGTCTGAGCTGAGCTACCCCTGATGACATCATCCAGAGAGCAAGTCTAATGATGTCATCTGTGTTATTTTGAGATTTCATAAAGCTCCCTCAGGAGCAAAAAACAACATTATACAACTGGCTTCACAGGCTGAGTAGTTCTCCTCGTGATGAATAAACTGATCGATCAGGTGTAAAATCAGTGAAGTTTCCCTTTAATGCTTATGTTAGAGTTAAAAAACAATTTCTCTGTATAAGATTTAGACACCATTAAAATCTTCCCTGCTCAGTAATATCATCTTGTTATTGATGTTGACTCTGTCATTGCAGTGGAACAGGTGGAGGATTCATGTTTTGCTGAACATTTAAACATTGCATAGTCACACTTACAAATCAGATTGTGTTCATGTGAACTGATTACTGTGAATGTACTATGTAACTGACTTAAAAGGTTGACTTATGCATCATCACAAGGTCTTCAATATTACATCCTTTTCCCCTGACAGCTAATGCTTACATGTATTTGCTGGGGCAACATCATGTTCCTACATTACATTTTGCTTTGATATGAAGGTCAGAGTTTAAGCTTAGAGGGGCCGGTGTCCTCCCATGAAGACAGGGACAACTGAAGGGCGCTGTGGCTGCTCAGTAAGGAATCATTAGTATACATTTACAGCCAAACAAATGGGAGAATACACAGTGGTTGGAGAGCAGAAAATATTCAGCAAAAGCTTTGAATTCATCAAGCGATATTCTCTAAGTGTTGATTTTCATTCATGAATTTATCATGAAGCAAGCTGAATTGAATGCACGGAAGCTGTCTAAACCACTTATAAAGAAGTATCAGAAGAATCCGTAATTTCTTCACCACACCATAACTTTTTAAAACTACACTTTTAGTAAACATGCTCCCTCTCTTTCTTCGCTCTCCAGAAAATAAGCGATGAATTGTTTTGACTCTACCACTTCAAAATGAACTGCAATCTGTAGGAAATTGCAGTTGTGAAAATGCATTATATGCCTGTGTTGCATGCTTTCTGTCTGTTAAGGAATACAGCTGTCATTTAGAGTTATACCCTCTGTCTACATCTGGTTTATGTTTCCTTCAAAATAAATGGCGATTCAACCTCAATTGAACCAGCTCGTCTCATGAAACAGTTACTTATATTATATTATGCTTCAACCGAATCCCACTATGCAGCCTGTTGTTTTTTTTATGGTAGTTTGTGTGTGTTTTTTTTAGCTCTGCATCTCCGACAATCGTGTGTATTACTTTAACTCTTTGCAAGCTTTTGCAAGGATTTTGAAGCTTTCATTTTCAGTCGACATACTGTACATACAGGAAAAAAGTTCTTCACGGACCCTAGTGCAACACAGGGCAGACAGGCCAAGGGCACAACAATCAATCCAGGTGTAAAAAACTAAATAAACACAAAAGGCTAGTTGGATTTAAAACTAAAAACTGTAAACTAATGAACACATACTGCATAAACACAAAACAGTGCAGGTAAGTTTGAGCACCCTTACATTTGTAACGCCAACATGAATACATACAAAATCCAGTGTATTTTCTCCTCTTGTAACAAAGTTGATATGCTGGTGGAACTTCAGCAAAAGTCACCAGCAATGATGAAAAATCCTTCAGGATGTGATGTTTGTTGATTGCTGATACACAACTCTTCCCGTGTTTCCATGATGTTAGCTCTCAGGGGACTGGTACGGCTAGTGAACTCCCTCGACAGATAGCTGTCTTTGGAGATACATCAGGAATGTTCCTTTAGCCCCCCAACCTCTGAACTGGCAGAGACACTGAGACACAATAAGACACAATGTACTTTATATGCATAGACACTGTATGCGCTTTAGTAAGCAAACGTGCATTACTATTGTCAGTTTGCAGATAAACTAGCTAATTAACTAGGTAGCTGTAGCATACCTTTAGCTTAAAATGCACCTGTAGAATTTGTCAAAATGTATAAAATATGTACTGTATGCAATGCAACATATTCTGCATGATGTTTAAGCATGAGATTCAGCACAATGTATTACCAATACAGTAAAACATTATTACAGGTACCTTCTGACTATTGCATGTATCCCAAATGTTGAGGGGTTTTGTTACATTTGCAGAGTTTTACTGAATGTTTTGAAACCTGCATTGTTCACATTCTGTGTGCATGCACTGTTTGTGTACACTCTTCTCCTGTGGCCTAATGATGGCTCTGCTGCTCTGTCAACCTCAGCCCTGGTACAGAGTGAGGTCAGCCAAATTACAACACTATACCAAACAATGGAAAATATTCTGCTATTGTTTCCTCCACTGCCAGTGCATCTTTACTGACAGCTCTGTCCGATGCGCGGGAACTAATGACAGGAAGGGTGATCTGCAGTGTGTGAGCATTATATCACAGAACTAGGACTATAATGTATGCTTCTTGTTTAGTTTGACACTGTAACAATTGTGAGGTTGTAATTTCATGGCAAGTTAAAATACACCGTCCTAAGAGGTTCAGTGGGAAATGTACCCATTGAAACCTGCTCATTAAAACATTGCTATACAGCTCCCCTGGTGGTCAGAAACCCAGCAGCACAACTTTAAATCAGGTGTCGTCATAGTCTGACACAGGGGGCACCCTTTAGACAGAATAGAGACACCTCCACCTCCTCACTATTTCTGCATTATGTATTGGTATTACTGTGTAGCTTCTATAATGTTTTTTAAAATCTAAGGAAGAAATGTAATGTTGCAATGAGTTACACTGTGGCTACGACTTGAGCCCTGTTTTTACCTTATAGTTGTTTACATTTTTGCCAATAGGCACCATTAAAAGTGCTACCTTAGCTATTAGCAGTCCCTTTTTGTAATATGTTCAGACAGCGATCACTGGATTACATTGATGATAATGTGATTTGATAATAAAGACAGGAGTGAGGAGTGTTTTTATAACGATTTTAAGCAGATTCATGAATGTTGATTTGTTACTGGCATGACAACAGATATGTTCTGAAATTGTAATCATACAGTATGTTTATCACATCTTGAGTGTTGACTCAGAGAAAGGTGTATGAAGTTTGAGGGTTAAAGCAAGTGCTGACCATATTAATAAACAGGCCCAATCAGCAGCCCAAACTATAATAACCGACCTCCTGTTGATTTTAGAATACAGCCGTGCTCCAGACTTTCATCTCGCACAGTATCTGTGAGTCATGTTGAGCCCTCTGCAGTCCCCTTAAACTCTCCCGCCCGTCGCAGTTTAAAAATCTCCATTTACCTTAGAAACAGAGAGGCAAATCTTTTGAAAGGACAGAACCAGACAGTGCTGCTGTGTGCAGACATAATCAGTAATGAAAAGAGATGGACATCATTCTGCAGTGCATCTGTAGGCTTTGCCATTATGCCAGAAAAAGCTACTGTATGTACTTATAAAGTTGTTTTTAGCAACATAAAGGGTATATTTTGTAAAACAACTGTGTTTATTTGACTGTTGAACAGAGCACAGTGGTTAACATTTGTGTATTTGTCCTACAGTGTGTATTCCAAATCAATGATGCAGCAGTTAAACTCAAAAAGGGCACTGCTCCAGAGGTTTGTTAGGGAGATGGCTCCTGAGCTGATTGTAGACCTGTTCTCCCTTGGCAGAATAACCCACTGCCCCATGATTGAATGCCACTTGACACATTTTCAATAGGTTTGTCACCCTTTTTCTGTTCTCCTGAATGTACATCAGAATGGCTGGTGTCTTCAGAGAAGTGTTGTTCCTTCCTTTTCCTTTTAGCTCTCTGATTCTGTCTTTAAGCCGTAGGGTGCCTCCTTTTCCTTGACAGATGGAAATGCGCAGAGAGAGCCAGTCTATAAACCCTCCAGTTATGACAGAAGTAACTTTTTGTATAACTCATGGAAAAAGTATATAAAATATGGAAACCTCAAAGAGAACAACTGTTAAAGCTTGACATTCAGAGTCACAGGATTTTATCAGTGGAGCTATCCTAATTTTTTTACTGAAACAGACAAAATTTTAACAGGCCAAAAGGGAGATTTTGAAAGTTTCTAACTGGGTCATTTTCCTGCTGTTGTTCTCTCCTTTACTGAAGCCTGTCTGCTTCAGAAAGGACTACTTTCAGCTAAACTTTAGGTTTTAATTGTGATTGTAAAGCAAAACATGACACATGGAGATCTGAAGTAAGGATTATATGGAGGATACAATTCTGCAATGACAGGACAACTGCAAGAATCTTTACATGTGTAGCAAGGTGAAAGATAGCGTTAGAAGATGGCTGTGGCTATCAGTGAGCCAATGGCCTTTGACAAAACACGTTTAGGGATGATAGATCTGGCTAATGAGGTCTGGCTAAGGAAATTACTCACCTTAAAGCGAATAAGAGCCTGTACAAGCGCTTGAGGCTGCCGATAACTCAGAAAAAAAGGTGGGCTTTTCAGTTGTCAGTAACATTACACAGTAAATTAATTAAATGGCCCTCCACAGACTTAACGAATTGGCAATTAAATGTATTAAATATCACAGTTGAATACTGGAAATGTCAGTTTTCCAGGCATCTTATATGCCATCCTGAGAATTCAGAAAGTATAGGAGTGATTTTACAGTGGCTAGTGACACATCCAGCCGTCAACATTTTACTGAGTTAAACTCATAAAAAGTATAACAAAGTCTAAAGCACATCAGCACATGGCCAGGGACAACAAATCCTTTATAAAAACAGAAATCGATTTTTCTACAGTCCTATAGGGGAACCACAGGGAATGCAGTTACCAAAGCACAATGCTACCTGCACTTGTAAGTCACCACTTCAAGTAACAGTATGATGCATGCTCTTCGTCGAGATATCAAAATATTGGCACAAAGTGAAAGCATAACATATGGATGAGGACATTATGTAGTGGAGTCTACAGAAGGAGTCACAGTGTCCTTACAGAATAGCTACACTCGTTGCTGAAACAAATTCATATGTGGGACTGTGGCCTATTGTCAGAGGACTTGCTGTGTGTAGGCAGCACTATAACCTCTATACAGTATGTGCCACGGGCTAGCCTCAGCGGCTGTGCTTGAGGTCTCAATTGAATGGGGAGAAGAGGATCCCCCTGCTGACATGGCACAAGTGTTACAGTAGACATATTGTTCAATTAATAAGTTGTCTTCAGAGGACCACCAGGGAAGGAAGATGAGAGGGCTTTGCATGGTCCACCTGCACCAACAGGCAGTGGGTGTTTATTCTAATTGTGTCAGCTGCTTCACATAAAACTGTAATAATATATGTAAATAAAAAAAAACAAACACCTATGTGTCACTTTTTATTTAACACTAAAGGGGCAATAATTAATTTATGGCCTTTACCAGCCTCTGTGTTAGTGTCCTGAAGGAAGGGTAGCAACACTGACAGGGTAGCAACTTTTTTACCTCAGCACTAACACAAGTTATTTCTCAATGCCTTCCAAAGTAACCCTTGTGACCAACAAAAATGATTAATTATTATTATGACCTCTCAGTGTTTTAATTACATTCTGTTTAAAATAATATTCCATGCCAAACCAACCTGATACAAGGACAGTTTCTTCCCAAGTTAACCCATGACTGTAGAACAGAACAACAACCCTCAGTGCAATACCTTGTCAATATACTTTTACATATATCTGTCTGAGAAACTCCACCTAAACTGTATGCATATATAAGTGGGCGTGATTTGCATACTCTGGTTGAGGTCCATGAGGAGAGGACGGCCCTCTCCCCTGAGCTGCTGTCCACATTGAGATGTCTGTCTGCCGAGTGGGGCTGTGTAGTTCCTGCAGCAGCTTCCCCAAATTCAGCTGCAGCTCTCACACTGCTATGTGTTTCTCTCTACTGGTGTCTTTACTCACAGAACTGATCTACATTAAAGATCATGTTTAACTAAGGATATGCTGGTGTGGCAGAGGTCTGCTGCAGCATGTGCTCATATTAGCTACAGGTAGGCTATAGCTAATATAGATAATGTTAGCTGTAGATAACTTCAGCAGTGTGCAGCCGCTTATCTGAGACTTTCTGTGGGATCTCCCAGGACTGTCTGCCACACATTATTGTTAGATGACACCGTGTGGAGCGGGGCTAATAAATTTTAGGCCTGCCTGGAGAAGGGGGGGCAGGTTCAGTTACAGTTTTGTTTCCAGTGCCAAACCTTATTTTTTTAGAGCCAATAACTGAAGTCATTGATCTGGCACCATAACTGAGAGCCAATGTACTGAAGTTAAATTCCTTGTGTTCAACAATAAAGCTGATTCTAATTTAGATTCAGATTCTGATATCTGGTATTGCACTCCTTTAAAACAATGGAGAAAAAACAAAATGAAAAGTTCTTGCAAGTTCATACAAAATTTATGCTGCACAAGCAGACATCTTTCTTTTATTCCACACATTCTTATTTGTCAAAACCTTGCCCACAATGCAATTCAAGCACAGTAATGAACATACAGGCAGGTGACAAACCAACATAAAGGGTCTCAGTAAGGTCACTACATGCCACTCGAACAGCTTCAGTGCACCTTGGGATTGACTCTCCAAGTCTCTGAACTCTACTGGTGGGATGAACTTCATTCTTCCAAAAGAGATTCCCTCATGTGGTGTTTTGATGATGGTGCTGCCACTCAGCCATTCAGTCAAAATTTTCCAGTGGTCACTTGTGATTTTGCTACAAAAACTTCCCTTGCAGCCCAAAAAGTATTGGTGTGACTGTATTAGAGTGAGTGAGGATCACTGCATATGCAGATGCCTCCTTCTGACTGGTTGGATTCCTGGGGAGTGTCTGCAACTGATTAACCAACAACACCCTACTTTTCAAAATGGCCCAGTTTCCAGCTGTCCAATAGCAGCTTCTGACAGTGTTTGTTATAATTTTGTATTATGGCAGCATTGGAGCAGAAAAGATGCAGGAGGGGGACAGATGGATAAATGGACAAAGGTGTATATATCTATGGTTTTCTTCTGGTTTTTACTTTATCCTAGGAAATTAGATTTAGCAAATGGTTTTTTTGTTAGCTTGTTTGTTGGATTAGTCAGCACCATTTGTTCAATTCAGTTCAGTTAATCTGTACTGCCAAAATTTGTCCATAAAAAAAAAAATCAATGCAGACAAAATACAAATCATACATTAAAATAAAATAAACTATAGTCCCATTCCCATAACAGACAACTGACAAACAATTTCACAAGAGTAAATGGTGTCAGCACCAAATCTAGGATTTGACATTAGTATAACAATAATATTCTGGAAATCTTTCAGTAGATAAATACATTTATAGATCAGGTTTCTTGTGCTGACAAGTGCTGAAAAGTCACTTGCACTACCTATGTTTTGAATGGCATCTGTATACAGTCATTGTAGGTGACCTGAAGTTTCTGCATTGTTGCCTGTTTAAACTTTGTCCGCAAGGGCACAGTATAAAGAGGAGGAGGAGTCTCTAAAGGGACTTGCCTTGACAAGTCTCAACCTGTTTTTGCCAGCATGAGTATATAACTTACAAAACCACCTATACATGTCATTGTCATCAGACATGATCTCCCAGATATTGAGTTTTTTTTATAAACATGTAGCACTTTACCTGACAAATCTCCTTTAGTTCTACATATTGTAACAACACTCTTTAGCATCATACTGCACATTATATTTACCCATAATCAGAGCATATATTCAGCAGCTATTGAAACCCAGCACTGCTAGGAGAAAGAATAGCATACATGAGATGGAATATTAGAGTGCTGCCAGTCAGACAGTCCATCTTGGAGCCTCTTTGCTGGTCAGATAAATCTTTTATATACAGGTGGTGAGTCATATTCTATTACTAACACCAAAGAGAGCAGAAACTCTATTGACCCATTTAACCTGTATACTCTGGTTAGTATACCAGTGTGCCAATCTTATAATGTTTTCAGGCATGCCCCTATGACTCTGTTTGAGAAGATATTATTTTTAGTTTGTTGTTTTGGCCTTGGCTCACTGTGAGTACATTTTATTCAGTTTGTTACAAACTTTACCTATACTTAAAAATAATTCTGCAAACCCCATACCAACTAGCCTGCTAATTTTGGAATCTTCTACAATGATGTTACTGGAATATTCTATAACCTTATAGTCTTATTTAGCCTCTGTCCCAACTTTTGAGCGTTTTGCAGGCATCAAATTTCAATTATGATTATGTTTACAAAATACAGTTAAGTTGGTCAGTGAAAACAGAAAACTTTTTTTATACTTTTGTCAGCTAAACACAGTGCAAATGAACAAATCACAGATTTGAGTTTTTATTGCATTTTGGAAAATGTCTCAACTTTTCTGGAAACAGGGTTTGTACAGTACTTTATTTATATTTTGAAACTGAGACTTTGGTTCGGGCAGAAGGATGGAACACCCTTTCAGCTCTTATGTTGTGTATAGCCCCTAGACAGGGGCATAGCACCCCATAGTGTACAATGATAAAAGCTGTTGACAGGAAACCTCAAACTACAAACCAGGTCAGTTATTTCTTTTTGTATTATGAATTTCTAATCCATGGAGGTGATATATTTGTAAAACATTCCTAGAGCCTTTTATTTTTGTGGCATCATCCCAAACCAAAACTGACTTGAAAATGCTTTAAATCTCCACAGAGATGAAGGCAAACATAGAGTCAGGAGAGAATTCTCTCTGAGCTCATCACTACAACTGTCCCCTTTTATATTACACATAATAACTTGATAAACCTTTATATAAAATATTGATTGCCATCAATCAACTGACTCAAGAGAATCTTTGGAAATAAAGGCATTTTGAAGCATCATGATGATTCCACTTGTGGCTGCAGCAAAAGTTACACAATCTCATTTTAAGTTTTGGGAACATAGTTAAAAGAAAGTAATGTTGACTGATGGTATGAAACATGATGCAGACTGTGGCATTTGCTGTCAAAGTCAGACATTTTGCACAGCTGACAAGTAAAACAGTTCATCATAGCAGGTAACAACAAAGTCATCTGGACTGAAGCCCTTCTGTGTAGATGTCTTCCTGTGAGGTGACAGTGGTTTGTCCATTACTCTTTGTAGCCAAAATGTCCATGTATGTCATTCATAGAAAACATCTTCCTTGTTTGAGTTGAATAACTGAGTGAGTGTTCTGAATGTGTAACGGGTAGTTTTTGCCTGAAAACACAGAATTGGCTAGAAAGTAAAAGCTTTTAAAAATCCAGAAACATCAGCACCTGGAAGAATAATTATTGAATCACTGGTATTGATCAGCAATTCTGTCAAACCCCTGCAGGGATATTTGCAACATGGGCATCACAAGTCATCCTAATTGCCTCTTTAACTGTTGAGGTTTAACTGAATTAGAGAAAATAACAGTGAGACATATCTTTGTGAATTTGTTCTCCTCATTTTGAAGAGCACAAAAACTTTTATTCCTAAAGACAAAATCTATCATTATGAGACCTGCTAATGATTCAGAAAGTGCAAGCACTTTAAGAAAAGTGGCCAAAAAAGCTTTTCTGCTGCTGGGGGCAGACAAAATAAATACCATTAGACTGAACAACAAACAGCCCTATTATGAAAGAAGTCCGGTAGTCATCACTTTAATATGAGCTTTTGACATCTGGCTGTATTCTGATCTGCAAATCTCACTATCAGTAAATAACCAGATGAAAATTAAGTGAAATTAACAAGAAAAGAAAAAATTAAATGGCAAAATGGTTTGGACAAACTATTTTATGTTTCAGCTCAATTCATTTATTTTGTGAAAAATCACAACAGAAGGTCTAGACCTAACTATTATTAATATTATAGAAGAAAAACCCAACAAATCCCCTTTGAGCAGCACTTGGAGACAGTGGGGAGGAAAAACCCCCTTTAACAGAAAAAACCTCTGACAGACCCCTGCTCTCGGTGGGCGGCCTTCTGCCTCGACCTGTTGGGGTGAGTGGATAGAGGAGAGACAAAAGAAAAGAAAAGCAACAAGAGGCAACAAACAATCAAACACTGGGCAGGTTGATGTGGCCGGTGACTGCTCATCAGAAGCGTAGAGCTCCAGAGCCAGAAAACCCTGGAAGAAGGTATAGCGAGAGAGAGAGGACACACTATGGGAGAGAGGAGACACACAGTTAGTGACATGTAATGATGGCATATAAAAATAAAATTGAGATGGGAGGAGAAGAGAGGAGCTCTGCATTATGGGACATCCCTTAGCCTAGGGATGGTACACCAAACCAAACCTATCCTAAATTGCATGTCCAATAATTTTGTCACGCTCCTGCCCATCTTGCTTCCTGTCATGCTTTTATTTTCACATTACTTCCTGTTCTGTTTCACCTCAATTTTGGCCTTTTTAATTAAATCATCATTAGTTCACCTGCTCCTTATTGTTTGCGCCTGTTGTTACTTCTATTTAGGCAGCGTCCTCCCACCTGGATGCTGCCAGATTGTTCTAGACTCCAGCTCTGACTCTCCAGCATTTATACCTTGCCTGATTCTCTGTTTCTGACCTTAGATTACCGTTTTTTGACCACCGTGTTTTGTTCTTTGCCCTCCCAGATTCTGATCACCTGCAGTGTACCAACCTTCTGATTTAGTCCCCCTTGACCTCTCGAGTTTGGATCCCCTGGCTATACCTGTTTACCGGCGCCGACCCTGGACTGTCTTATGGACCTGATTGATATCCTGGACTTTGTATTAGTTGTTTTGCTTACGACAAGTAAAGAACTTGTCGCTACCTCGGTTCGTCTGGTTTTCTAATTGAGTTCACCACAACCTCTGTTTGGCATCTGTACACGCCAAACCTGACATAATTTCATAAACAGCACTACATGAGCCCAACTGAAGGTTGACTAGATAAGTGGTGTCAAAAACAGCACTGAGATCTAAGAGGACAAGTATAAAGACAAGTCCTTTGTGTGAGGCTAGGAGGAGATTGATGGTTTCTGTACTATGATGGACTCTAAATCCTGACTGAAAATCCTCAAATAAATCATTTTTGTGCAAATGGTCACATAACTGCTTTGCAGCAGCTTTTTCAGGGATTTTAGAAATAAAGGGCAGATAGGATTCAATGGTCTATAATTAGCAAATGCTTTAAATAGATATTTTACTTCACCCACATATAAACCTGAGTAGAAAAGCTAAAAGAACTAAAGTTGAAATACTGTATTTTTAAGAAATCAGTACTCAGTGACTTGAATATATCCTTTATGTAAAGCTAATGTGCTGAGATTTACAGATTTAAAGAACTGCATATACATTCTTTTGTCTAAAATTGACCTAAAATCTGTAGCATACAGATGTCAAACACTGTCAGGAATGGTCTAAAGTCCTACACTGTCTATAATTAACACCTGGGTCAAGAGTAGGTTTTTTCAATAGAGGTTTAATTCCAGCAACCTTAAAAGCCTGCAGAACATAGCCTGTTAATGGAGAGAGGTTTATCAGATCTAATATGGACGTTTTGATTAGTGGTAAAACATCCTAGAGCAGCCTGGTCTGGATGGGGTCTAAGAGACATGTTGAGGGGGGCGACTATGGTTCAGTGGGTAGAGCAGTCGTCTCCCAACCAGAGGGTCAGAGGTTTGAATCTCGGTGAATGAAGTCCATGTGTCGAAGTGTCCTTGGGCAAAACACTGAACCCCCAAGTTGCCCCCACTGGTTAGAGCCATCGGTTGAATTGGCGCCGCAGATGGCTGCCTCAGTTCTGTACCGGAAACAAATTCCTTCTGTGTAACATACTTGGCCAAGTAAAGTGATTGTTATATTTAGATCAGATTGTTGAAGTCAACTCAAAGAGATCAGTGAGAGAGAGGCAGAGTCTAAGTATAACTGAGGACTTACAGATGATTCTAAAGGCATTGTATTTGATGATACATCTGTGAGAGTTGTAGGAAGTGTCTGATTAATTTTTTTCTCTAATAGTTGTGATTTTATTTGTAAAGATGATGTTAGCTGTTCAAGTCTGGCAGCTGAGTTTTGTCACAGGTCTCTGCCTCTCTGCAGCCTTATTAAAACAAATAGATAAATAACTTATATATAAAAAAACAAGGTGTTGTGGTGTAATGTGCAGCCTCCTGACTGTCTGGAGGTGTTTGCTGACCAAGCTACCTTTCTACCTTTACTAACCAGTGACAGCTAGTTTCCAGTTAACTCAGGTAACACGCAGCACTACCAACATCCTACGCTCACAGTGATGTCACAGGGTTTACACTCCCACCAACTCAAAACAAAACCCATTTCAGAATGTAGGCTCATGTGGCTTGTTCGCCATCTCATAGTTATACAACCTGTCAATAAGATGGCACTACCACAAAATGTGTTCCTCCTGTGTTGCTGGAGGCCAGTTCCAGCACCAAGCTCACATGTCCTGGACCAGTTGAAGGCAGAAAAAGAAATCTATATCTCCCATTTAATTCCTGGTATGAGCCCTGCAAATATAAAAGAAACAGAGCAGGGTTGGTAACTCTATACTGATAAAACTAATCACAGTAACACATTAATCAGTGCTGCATTATTGTCGAACACTGGGGTCAGATGGCTTGCCACACTGCTGTGGAATTTAAAAAGAACATCAAACTAAACAAGCCAAAAACAAGGTAAAGTGTTGCTCAGCAAAGTATTGTTTCTAAGGATGTGACAGCTTTAGTACCAATATCACATTCCCATCACGCTCTGAAACACAGCTTGAGTTCTTCTCCCTCAGAAAGTCATAGGTAAGCCTACAAAAGCTAACTTTAATAAGCTGTCCACAAAACATCAGGGGCCATTCTGAGCCATCCTGCTTTGCTTATTATGAAACAAGCAGACAGTGCAGAGAAAATTCTGGTAGTTGTTTCTGAAGTCAATGTGACCACCGACTTTCTTGATCACAGCTCTTGTCTCTTCTGCCTCCTCTCCATTCCTCTGCTCCTCTCTTTGTCCAATTCGCAGCGAGTGTCTTATGCCCTTTTGTCCCCCTGCGGCCCTCTGCAGAGCTCATTTATGAAGTCTGGAAATATCTGCCAACTCGGCTTTCCCACCAGCCTCTCCCTAAAATAGCCATGGAGGCAAGTGTGGGGGGCTCTCACTTCATTGTGTAGCAACATAACCAGGTCATGTCTGTACTTTTTAGTAGAGGAACAGGCAATTTGGAACCCAGGGGTGGTTGTCAACAAGCCTGGTCAAGTACATGGACAAGGTTTGCAGACTGAAAGATGTCCTTTAGTGATGTTCCTGATGGTCAAATAAAGGAAACGCAAGGTAGTGACAGAATGACTAAGGCGGTGAAGACAAATGAGCACTTAAAAAAAATTGAAATTGGGATGAAGGGAAGCAAAAGAAGTAATAGTTTATATAAAGCAGAACAAAATGAAATAAAACTGTTCTCCTTCGCTACAGGCTACACATATCATGAACACTGTGATAATTCCAACTGTACATGACTTTCTTTTTGATTTATTGCTTATTATCAGGAAAGTCACATGAAATTTAGTTGGTTAGGCGTTCATCCTTCTAATACTTCTCAGAGTTCGATTATATTTGAGCTTATTCTGTCCATCCACAGAATCCATAAACTGCTCAATATTCTTCTGCAATTTGAACATTATAATTCACATTTGCTGCATAGTAATCGGCCTTGAGAGGTAAATAAATCACACTCGGCCTCCTCACAGTATTTCCCAGACCTACAGAATACGAGTCCTGTATTCATGCCAGTCTGTCATTACACATAAACATGTCTACACAACCTGAAAATACAAGTGTAGAAAATTAAAAAGCATTGTGTTCCACTTCACCTTGTGGCTCAGGAGGTAGAGCAATCCTCACCTAACTGGGAGGTTGGTGGTTCAATTCCCATTCTCCACATGTCGACGTGTGCTTGGGCAAGACACTTAACCCCAAGTTGCTCCCAATGGCCAGCTCGGTGCCTGGCAGGGACCGCACTGCTATTGGTGTGTGAGTTGGTGCCACAGGTGGCTGCCCCGGTTCTGTACCGAAGACAAATTCCTTGTGTTGCTACATATTGGCAAATAAAAGTGATTATATCAATTGCTATCTCTAGTCACTATTACCTGTTCTCACTGGATTCCTCAGCCTACAACCTAGCTGCCAAGTGACCACACTAGTTACATGTCAGACAGGGATATGTTGGGGGCTAGTTGCATATCTGCAATTTCGATAAGCTCTAATTGACCAATTAAAATGTTTGCATGCTATTGGCTCTGTGAGGCACAGCAATGATTTGAGCTAAATGCTCTCATCAGTATGCTAATATGATCGCAATGATTATATTGACAAATTCTGCATGTACTAGATGTTTATCGTGTTGATAATCTTTGGTTAGGGTGTACTACATATAATAATAAGCACTGGTTCTGCCATCAAAATGAACTGTCCAAATAGAAGTAGTACAAGAATGATATAAAAAAATCTGTAAATCACTGAATATCTTGAGAAATGGCATATTTTCTTGTATTCAATAAAATAAATTTATTGGAAGTTATATGATTTTAACCTATGTTACAACATATGACATAGTGTATGATCCAAAACCATGCTACTGCCATAACTAAATTATGAATGTTGCTCTTAATGCAGCATCTAAGTCCAGCAGCTCAGCAAGTTAGACCCTACAGTATGTCCTCTACTGAAAGTGAGCCAATCTCATCTTAACATAGCTGCTCTCAGCGGGTCTTCACTGGCTGTGTCAATATAGATAAGAAGAAATTAGATACATTTATTTAACAAAATGTTAACTCAAGTACTTACAGTAATTGTGAAGTCTGTTCACAAAAATATATGGCAGGCTTTAAGAGTCTTTTCATACAGCGATCAAAAGTCTCCAGATATGCATCTAGACCATATGGAATGACATTTATACACGAGAGAGTTAGGCCACAACACTATTCACTATGACTGCATCATTCACTTATACTCTATACAGTATATTTTGTAAAGCTGAAATCCAATCACTAAGTTAATTGACTTTCTTATGCTCTGTAAATCTGCACACCCACACACACAGCAGCTGAAGTATCTCAGATCTAACATTTTCTCCCTCCAGCATGTTAAACAGATCAGATAATTTTAGTGCTGTGTGATGTGGAATCTAATTTTTACCTATGCTAATAGTGTGGCTCAAGAGATGTCTGGGTTATCATCCAATGTGGGCAAAGGACGCGGTGTCACTGGTTGGCAATTGTTTTGTGGTACTATGCCAAAGTGCCATGGTGTTTTATATTATGCATCACAGATAATTAATTGAACTGTATTTTTACCTAGCGTGGCCCCATCCTATGCAGGGTCTTTGTGTCAGACTCTACTTATAATACATTTCATTTGACATATTACTTAAATGGTTCATATTTGTAAATACATTTGCATGTATTAAAATAATCGCAAATGATAAGAAACTAACTAAATAGGGGCCCCACAGTCTACTGGTCAGTGTTTTAGCAGAATCTCACTGGATTGCCATGAAACTTGGTACAGACAATTACCACATCTTCCCCAGAGGATGAATCCCACTGACTTTGATTAGCCATGTGACTATTCATCTAGTGCCAACAACAAAACAAAAATTCTACAGGATGATTATGCACTGATCCAGTATTAAGTACTGGGTCTGATAACACCCTCTACTACTCGTCCTCACTTGTAAAAGTTGTCCAGTACTACAGACCGATACCATTTAATGGCGACAATGCTTCACCGTCATGCTGGTTGAGCAGGTCATTAGGCACATGATGAGGAATTTCAGCTGTTTGGTGATAGTTTAAGAAGCGACAATGAGCCAACTGCAAGCTCTGCTGCCTTTGTCCCTCAAGTCTGATGGAAAAGGAGGAGACAAATACATACACACACGGCATACTAGAGATGAAATTGTATATTCAAGGCAACAATATGCACAAAAAAATCCACCACAAGTGGCAAGAGTACACCTGTTGAACAAACAGAACCCAAACGAGCAGTAGAAATATGAGGCCTTGTCTTTCCCCACAGTCAACTGGCCTGGTCCCCTTCACCAACTAAATACATACAGTGCTCATTATGCTGATTGTAGTGAACTCTCAGCAGTAGAGAGGATGATGCCACAGACAATTAGCCAATTTATCACATGCACCCTTTTTAATTTTCAATTTTAAACTGCTGACTGTAAAATGATATGCTCCTAAAAAGGTTGAGGACCACAGTATTGCATTATATTGTGTATTACTGTATTCAGTCAGTTACACATTACACAGTAAGATTACCATGTTTGTTAACACAGAAAGTTTTATGTTAAGTTTTGGATGGCAACAACAACCCTGTTGTACTGTGTATTTTATTTAATCACAGTCAGAAAGTCATCAAGATCTCATAAGAATAAAAACATTCTAAAATAACTGCAGTTTTATGTTAATTAAAATCTTTATACTAGAACTACCATCTTATCATTATTGCATAACAGTTAGTGCATGGACAAATACTCATATGCAAGTACTTAACCTCATACTTGGTATGCTAACAAGTGGTATTGTTGCATCCCTCTTTAGCTAGCACATGTTAAAGAATAAACACATTAGAAAGCTAACATGATAACATGCTAAACCTTATAGCAGAGACTTGCCTGCTGCTGACATGGCATATAACCGTTAGTATAATTAGCATGGGATGACAGTAAGAATTTAAGTTCTGGAACCTCTTTTTGATCTAACAGTGAGAAGATGTCATAATAGAAACCTGCAAATATATACTGAACTAATTTCCTGCAGAGAGTGAGGGGACCAGGAGTCCAGCCAAAGATAGCTAAAGAAAGCACTGCGTGTGTCTACACAAAATAAACAATTTGATAATAATATGTGGCTTATTATTTCATTGAACTAAGGGTGTAATTAGACTTTTACACATAGTTCAAATATGCCACCCCTCTGTGAGTTTGTGCCTGCCCACCCTGTCCTAAATTAGTTGTGCCCATGCTAAAGTGAATAAGGTGCCCTCCAGTCATATATTAGGTAAAACCTACCTAACTTAAAATAAAGTAAAATAATTTACCACATTTCACATTAATTAAGGCAGATAAAGCATTACTGATTTGTTCATTTTGTTGGAATGATAAAATGTAGCTTACTGCTCAATCATGGATGCCTGTTATGGAACATTTTATGTCTGTGGATGAAAACAACTTCATTTTTGATGTGTGCAACACCGGTTCTTTTGCTGTCAGACATTGCGGTGCACACTGATTAATAATAGATGTCAAGGGTACAGTTAGAAGGATTTAATCCCTCTTTACACTCTCTCTCTATGCGTGTGTGTATGAACAAGTGTGAGAGGAAGGGAGATGAATAGAATATTCCTAGAAAAGCAAGATCTCCTATCATTTTTACCTGGTGAAGTACATGACAAAAGATTATTTTTCCGTAACTGAACCCCAAAAGAACAGCACAAAGCGTGTACTTTTTCTGATTTTCATATCTTTTAATGAATAATTAAAGCTCTTCTAAATGATGTGTTCACACAGAAAGAGGACAGTTCAAAATAAACCTTAATACTTTTTTATATTGTTGAAATCTGGTGATAAACAGTTGTTGCAAACAAACATCTCCATACCCGACTACTTTATGTGAGTTGATAGTATCATTTGCATTTTCTTGTATTTAGTTGTTTTTATTTTTACTAGCCTGTCTCCTGCTCCATAAGTTACATCATACATTGGCAATGACAACTTGAAAAGGTTAGAAATTCAGTTTCTCAAGTTTTCTGCATAAAAGAAGTTATGTAAATGCAGAATCTGTATTTGATGCTACTATTATCAAATTTAAAGACAACAAACTTTGCAGTGGTATGATTCATCTCAGCAGAATAAATTAATTTGATTATTTACTACAGCTGTCTGGTTTAAATGCCAGGCTCATCTACAGAATGTGTGCATCAGCGATATCGTACCTACCAGCAGCTCTAATCCTTGTCTTCACTGAATTATACATATAGATGACAGACGTGTGGGCAGCAGGTTGATGCCTGGCACATTCATTTCTTTCATTCTCCTTGGCTGGATGAGAGTTGGGTGCAAAGACCCACAGAACAAACTCATGTTATCATGTTCACTAACAAATCATCAAGGTTTGAGCGAGAAAATCAGCAGTGACCTTAAATAGTCATTGTCCTGTGTTGTCGCATTATCGAATGTAAATAACTAACTTCATGCTACACTTCCACAAGCAGATACACACCGGGCCTTGTTTCCAAAGTGGTGTGTTTATGTATATATAATTGTAGGAAATGAAACAATATATGTGTGTATAATGGAACAAATTTAACATTCATTTGGACTCAAGTCGAGCTGGCTGAATGAGACTTAAATGCTGTGTAGATAATTCTGTCAATACAAATGTCACCTTTCATATATAGTTTATTTATCTAATGATAATTTAAGGTATATAGAGCAAAGAAAAGCTCAAAGTCCTCTTCCTAAAATCCAGCACAGAAAAGAAACACCACCCCTCTAATCTTACAAAGATCAAACTGCTTAATGGCTACTGTCATGTTTGCTAATGGAGTGAATTCAAATAAAAGCACATTTTCTAGCTGATAACTGATTGTATGGTCATTAGGTGGGATGTAACAAAGGATGAGTCTCCAGTGTTCAACTCTGGGCACTGTTATTGAACACATGCTGTTGGTCCCAGGAGTGTCCGCCACACTAACAGCTCATTAAAGAGTCCAACCACTGATGAGCTTTGTTTGTCTACCTGGACGCAGCTTTGTCCTTTTAAAGTGCCATTAAGGGCTGCAGTTGAGCTGGACTCACATGAAAATAGGGAACTACAGTAGCTCCGACTCCTACAGCCCCATCTTGCTGCAAAGGCTTTCTCCTCAACAACGGCAGACTGCTGCCACAGATAATTGGACTTAAGGTTTCCCTCCTATTATGTGCTTGTAGAACAGCAATCTAACACTTTGCCATCTGTTTGTGTTACTGTTAATCATATCTATTGTCCTACAATATTGTTCCAGATGGCTTCTATAATTGCAGTGTGTTTTTTCTACAGATGTTTTATGGTGCACTTTCGAAGCACAGCCAACCCTGGGCTGATAAAGCACTGAAATAGTAAATGGCAAAATAACAGGTTTCACAAGCAAGTTCCAAGTTTTTGTCACTGGTCACACAAACTGTGTAATTGCCACTAATGGTCCAGGCCAACCTTTGGACAACCGGGGGCCATATTAGCATAGTTACACTAAACCAAGGAGGAATCCAGATTTAGACTATGGCAGTAGCTGGAGCCGCCATGGTGTGAAAAATGAATCTCTTGGCGCTCTGAATGTAGAAAGAGCTCCAAATGTACATTATGCAGGGCCTTCTCATTATTTTGGTTGGAGGGAGAATGGAAATACTACAGCTGCAGCAATAGCAGCTAGAACAATAGCAGCAGGAGTTTCAGTTCCAGGGATTAAGTTCTTTTAGAGGTTCTCTTGCTGCTCTGTTTGTTTTACAATATATGAAGAGAGTGGAAATATCTGGAGCATGCTAAATGAAACTGTTTCACTCTTATGAAGGCAGTAGCATTCCAATAGTTACCATACTTTGGAACAGATTTGCCATTAATTTGAAGAGTCACATAACCTTCAAGGCTTAGGAGTAAAATACGAGACATAAGCTGTATAGACTGCAAATCGCCTGTGTGAGCACAACACTGCTGATTCAATCTGAATTTGACAAATGTTGCTGACTAGAGGAGGACAGCTCTGGCATCCTACATGGCAATTTTGAAAACAGCCTCATTTCCTGCGCCATTGTCTGTATGGCATTAGTGTCTATATGATGAACTGGAATCACATTATCCTGTAGATACCTGGGCATCAGCTGTGCCGTTTGAGACGCCGCTGATGGAAATGAGGGTCACTGAGACTCCCCCAGTTTCTGATTCATCTACTCAGACAAGGCAGAGGTCACATCATGATTTCAGCCTATCAGCCAGGCTCGTGCAACCAGCCAATCAGTAGGGAAATTATTTTAGAAAAAGGTGGAAAACAGGTTTCGGAAGGCATGGAGAATATCTGTGGCTACTTTTATAATGTAAAGTGTATACTGCATGGTTATATTTATTATTCATAATTCATAATCAACAATAATTAATCCTGTCTGATGCTGCTGTGGCGCAGTGGGTGTTTCTGGGTGGGCCATTCAATCACAGGATGTGGGGAAAAAGCTGCTCACCCACTGAAATACAGTCAATTATGAACATGTGACCAATAAAAATAAAACATTTCTTTTACAATCCTCCTCATCACTTAAACTGTAAGCAAGCTATTAGATAGGACCCCTTGGACCTAAAAAAAATTATGGAATGATATACTGACCAGCAGATTATGGAGCTGAACACTCATTTCAAGGCAGACACATAAGGATTTATAAGAGCCACTGCTGCCTGCTTCCCTTGGTCAGACACCTTTGGTGACAAGGCTCTAATACAACCCGTCCGCACTTGCTTTTCAATCACTGTGGAGGACGCAGAACACACAGTGTTTGTAACGTTACAGCAGCCGAAGAGAAAGGTCACAGAGGACAGGAACTTTTCATCACTAATTTAAGTATTCAACACTTGCCCCAGTGACATATTTCCCAGGATGAATCATGTCCTGAAGGCCCTCCTCACCCTCCCTTGACAACCTGTACAGTGAAAAAACTCTCTTCAGCTGTCAGGTGGATAAAAACGAGTATCGGTCAATCTGTGGTAAGATACAGACTAAACTCTTTGTCCTAGCTTTCCTTTGAAAGAGATTCAGTGGATTATAATGAAATAATTTATGTTCAACACCAGCATCGTTGCCTCCTGCTGTAATTAGCAGTGGTGAGCCTCAGATGTTTACGTTTTTGTAGTATTAGGCTACCGATTGTTTATTGGGCTTTTGTATTATTCAATATGCTGTATATTGTGTGTATGTGTGGTTTTATATACAGTAGGATATACTGTATATAGTTACATCAGAATGTTTCTTGTTTTGTTTTGTCTGGTAACATCAGCATAGCCTACTGTACACATGGCATGAAGCATATGAGTTGACAAGTGTGCACATGTGTGGTTACAAGGTGTAACGCATGGTGAGATACTGTCTGCCCTTTTTATGTCTTGGTGCCAGCAATGCTGTGTCTTGTAATATAAGCAGGTATGGATGTAATTGTGGTGTCACTATGGCAATGGTATAGGAAGAGGCCCACCCACTTCTGTAGGCCTACCTAAACTATGATTCCTGGCGCTGCTAGTGGTTTGTTGTGTAAATCCTGTCACTGATGCCATGTGGGCTTCTTTTAGGGAGCAAAGTAGACTATCAGCTCTGAGAATCACTGTGAATCAGTAACAGTGTTTACTGCAAACAAAAAAAAAGGTTTCAGTGTTTCTCCACATACTGTGCAGTTGCTTTTCAGGGGCCAAGCGACATACATGTATCTTCAATAAAAGTTACAATTCAGCACATTTATCCTTTTTGCTGCTTATTATCTAATGGAAACCAAATTGTACCTATTATTGTCTAATTCACATAGCAGGTTATGACAGGAAATGGCAGCACAATGGTAATCTTACAGTGAAAAAGTGCAGCAATGCATCTCATATTAGGAATCTCATTTCCTTTGTGCTTTCTGAATCAACTCCTGAATCTAATTAAATCATGTATAATTCAGAACCTTACAGGCTCACGTACAACTGCTGTAGTCGGCATTACACTTCATACAAAGGCTCATGTAAATGCCATGTAGCAGATAGGGGTTTCATTGTGTTCCTAGTGAAGCTGCTAATGTTTAAGGAATAAATGAAGATGACAGTGACGAGGCTGCAGCAGGGTGGTTTTTAGTGCTTGTTTTAAAGTCTCCACTCATAAGCACACACACACACACACACACACATTACAAAAAGCTGCCCACTATACACAGCAAACAAAACACTTCCACCTGCATGTGAACACACCCATATGCTCTTCCCCTGCAGAAAAATCGGTTTGCTTCTAGCCCTCCGTGTCAAGGTTTCAGACCTTATCACACAGTGTGGCAGAATCCTCTGCAGGGCAAAAACGACTGTGAATAATAGCCAGGAGTAGCTTATGTGAGATACAGTGGAACACACGGTGATCAGAGTGGGCTGAGGAAGGGCAGCAGAATGAAGCTCTGCAATGAAGAGCAGAGTATCTACACTGGCTCAGTGTGCATGAAATGGAAAATACCTAATCACTGGCACCATAATAGCCCTGCAGAAAGATTGTTTTGTCCCCATTAAGAGCAGAGCAGGAGATTTAAAACTCCTGGAATGTGTTTGTAAGTTACTGTGAGCAAATACAGGACTGACCATGGTGCTTTACCTTAACAGACATTTTGGAGGCCATGATGCTGTAATCATATATGCTGTATTTGCCTTTTCCCACCAATCAAATGAAAGTGCGAAACATGCTTACGATACCACTTTTAAATCACTTTATCGTACTTTACTTTGTTAAATGTCGATACAATTGTTGTCAAAGTAATGTAGTTACATGCTTTCTGGCTTAGACACGAGGAAGAAGAAACTAACACCAAGGACTAAAATGAAATACACATTACGTTTTAAAGAATCTATGTTGCTATTTCTGCTTGTGCTGCTCAGCCTTCTGCTGAGGGAACATTAGTTTTGAGTGATGGTGGTTCAGGAGGTGAACTTAGGGTCACTTCCTTTTTATTCATCACATAATGCCAGTGCCATGTTAAGGTGAATGCAGTAATGGCCATTTAAAGATTACTGCCAACAATATTTGGCAGTATTAATTTGGCAGTGTCTATTGGAACTAAATATATTTGAATCATTAACAGACATTAAAGCTGTCCTTCGCAAATCAGCAGCTAGCCATTACAGTATGTGTTGACAATGACATCCAAGTCTTAGGGACATTAGAGAATCAAATTAAACTGTCTAATACAGTAGCAATAATGGCCCTGGATAAACACCTTCTATAGCATAGTTTACACATCAATTTGGTTGATTGGTCAAATCAAATCAACCAATAAAATCTAAATGTAACATCTGAGCCGCTCCTCCATGCCCTGTTATAAGCTTTGGGAAGAACTGTGTGTTTTATTGTTTTAAATGTACCTGTCGTTGCTAAGCAGCTGAAGAAGTTATAGTTCAGGTTACAGTCATAAAACAAAGAAATAAAATCACGAGTTGTTGACTCACCATCATTTCTAGGAGCAATAGCAATCAGATTAGCACAGACAAGGCAGGAGAGGCCAAGTGTTTTAATGACAGAATATGGATTTTTTTCAAAATGAGTGCATGTAAATCAGCGACTGTGGGAATATTCCCTGCATCAGCTAAAAAACTTTGGAGGCAGAAACTGCTTTGCAGTCTGGGTAGCTCAGGAGGCTCATATTGTGTATATATATATCACACATGTATCTGACACTTAAAAGGCCAGGTTTTTGAGAGGACAGTTGCAGAAGTGAGATGTAAGTGAGATGTTTGTTTCCACTTTGTCACATTTGCTATATTTTTCACGTCTTTCACAGTTTTAAATTCCTGTGTTATTTCATGCAATTACTGTCTTCAGCTCATTCAGCTTATTTTATCAGCTAACCAACTCAGATTTTGCTAACTAACTAGCACAACTTGACATTTATTCAACCCTTCCCCTGTAGTGTTTCACACATTTACAGGCCATATTCATAGAGAAAGAGATGGTGATACACACAAAATCATTTATCAGAGAGGCTGAAATGTAGGCAAGTTTCTAAATGTGTTATTAGCTGTGGGGTTATTAGCAAACACAAGCATGGAGCTTTTTTATAAGGCAGCTGGACTACTTGAAAAAGTGTGAGACTTGGTCTGACCCCATTAGTGGGAGCATATGGGACGTAGACCAGCGTATCAGTGCAGTTATCCAAGTTTCAGTGTGAATGCCCAACATGACTGCCACACTACACTATATGAGCAAAGTCTAATGAATATGCATTACCAAAATAGGCTGGAGTGGATCTTATTTGGCTCATCCACTTTGTTTAGTGCTCCTCTAATCTGCACTAATAGCCCAGCGACACAGAGCTATTTGTCACACAATGTCTGGATGTTCTCTTTTAGATACTGGATCTTCTTGGTATTAATAGATTTTTTTTCCTTTTCTGGGCAGCAAGACAAGCTTCATGCAAAACATCTGTTAAATGACTGCCTTATAAAGTTGTCAGATATCCAGCAGACACAGAGACAAATTAGCAGTCAGGTTTCTGGCCAAATGTATGCCAGCTAACACTTTTCTGTAGCTCTGTTTCAGTCTTCAACAACTTTTGAGAAAAATGTCTGGCTCTTTAACTGCTAAATGTTGCGTCATTACAAGTTAACTGCTAATTTTGTGCTGTTTAATGTTGAACAGATGGTGTACAGTGGGCTTCTTTGTGCTTTTATACTGACAACAGATGAAATAATGTTAATGACACCAGAATGTGTAGGTCATCAAGTCAAAACAGTGAGCTGAAAGAGGCTCAAAGGCTCTGTAGAGCTGACTGATAGTGTTAAGGATCAATCAACAAAAACCAGGGATAAAAAATATTCACTGAGTTTTTATGATAAAAAAAAAACTAAAAATGTAAAAAATGACCTTTAAAAATCATTACTGTGACCAGATGTATTGCATTTTTATCAGTAAATTAAAAACAAATGATAATGTGAAAGACATATGAACAAATTAACAAACAAATTGCTTTTGATGACCCACATGCATTTTCACCCAGTGTCAGCTGGCATTGGCTCCAGTCCCCCACGACCCTATTCAGGAATAAGCGGTATAGATAATGGATGGGTGGACCCACATGCATCTGTACAATGCTGACCTTTCGGAAGAACAGGTGAGCTTCAGTCCCCCTTATTTTGCCTACTTGGATCTTATTCAGTTATATCAATTTGTGTGTAAAAACAAATCGCCAGTGTTGAAAGAGCCTAAGAGTGCACACAGCTTTCTCACTCCCTTTTAAACAGTGGACTTTAATTTACAGAAAATAATTAACATGCTTTTGGTGTGGAATGGTGTGTTCTTTGTGTCAGCTGTATTTCAAAGAAACATCCAAATGACTGCATCGTTGATTGTGATAGATGATCAAACATATATTTCATTTTTATTATTATCAAGTCCCTCAGCTGCCCCAGTGCTACCATCTGGGCATCATTCATATTTTAGTATAAATTTGGGTACAACCTTTTAAATTCTTTGTGTTCTGTGTCTTTTTTGTAGTTACTAAAGGCGAATCGAAATGTGTTCATTTTAGTGTTTACTGTAACTATTGATTATTTTTGAGACAAAAACATAATTTTTATTGGGAGGGACAATGCTTTTTCAACTCCTTTATTAAGGCTCAAGCTTATTATTGTTCATAAAATGTGTATTCATTTCTTACTGAGTTATTACTTAAGTCACTGAATCCTGTACACTGTCACTGTATCACAATTAAAGTGATTCAGGTTCAGTTTTTGGGTAACAGAGACATGTAGCCCCTGTGACCAATCTGGGGGTCACAGAGTATTCAAGCAGCATGTTGGGCAAAGGTCTATGTTTGGGAGGAGGGGTAGTGAAATGAGTAGGCAATCCACTTTAAAGGACCCAAGTAACACCTGGAGACAATAAAAGAGTTAATGCAAGTTGTACTGAACTTTTTTTGAGAAAAGGGAACCACAAATTAAGTAGTACTAGCTCCTCAGCACTTCATGTCAAAGTAACAATTCAGATACTCTTACTTTAACAATATCTCTTTATAAGTAAATGAAACTGCTGTCACACAGAATATACACAACTAACCATATTATGTCAGTATAAGGTTATAAACTGAACAGCAATTAGAAGGAAATAAGCTACTGCTCTCATATGAGCTTTCATTCGGTGCAATGAGACAAATTGCCTTTACATCACCATTAAAAACCTGTGTAATATCATCATAATAAAAGCACAAAGAGTCTTGTAATAACTCTATTTGAGGCTCTTTCACAGTTCACATATCACTAAAGTAAAATAGAGTAACTGGCAGCCTGTCCAGTCCTATGTGTACTACCAGTCCCATGATCGTCATGGGGTGCTGTTAGTTAGCTGTATTACTGTCAGCTTTCATCCAACAGAAACCAAAATGATGACACAGAGGAAATAAGCATTTGAGTAAAGGCAGGTCATTTGCGAAGCAGAATGATACTCCCATTACTACCTGCAGTGCTAAACTGCCAGCCATTCCCAGAGCGATCGCTACCAGGTTGCCTAGCCTGCAGAATATGGCACAAGGTGCTTTGGTGTCAGAGATTTCACAGAAGGGCTTTGATGATGCCCAGGGCTACAGCGCTGTCAAGAACCCCAGGGGAGCTAGACAAGGGTGGGAAGCTTTTCAAAAGGTCAAAAATTGCAGTGGAACTACTTTCAAGGTCCCTAAAAATCATCTGGTAGAGCATGAGGCAGGGTGGAGCCCAGGGCAATTTATTATGTAGTGTAACACGTGTGACATTTTTAAGGCAATACTGGCTTCAGTGTGTTTTGTATTTTTCATAAAATATGATTCTACTAGGTTTGGAGCTAGACTTTGCACAGTGAAAAAGTCAAAAATAAGATCCAGATTAGTTTAAAGTGACATAACAATCTTAGATAAAATTGTTTAGTATTCACTCTTTGTTACTTCTTCTCCCACTTCTTTGCTGACACACACACATAGTTCAGATGTTGAGCTAATCATTTCCAAGGCCATGATTTATAGGCCCCTTTTACTAATAAATATTAAGTAACAAGCTGTCAATGAGGGCTCAAGGTTATTTATGTCCCCTGTAACAGCAATGTTCTCCCTTTACCAGAACAAAAAGAGCCTCTTGCCAATAGTCCCTGAAGCATTATTGCTTGTGGTAGAATGCAGCATGACAGCAATTTGCTTGCTGAGATAATAATGACAAACTTTCATCTTAATTTGCCATTGAAATGACTTTCCAAATCAAAAAGGGGATGTATGTGTAGGAAGTGTTCTAAATACACAATTATTATCATAAATTGTGTGTTTCATAAGTGCAGATTGTAGATCTATTGCTGGTGTGAACCTTATTACATTTCTTGCTCTCTGTAGGAACAAAGCACATGCTACAAGAATCAATGCACTTGTCATTCACAGCTATGGTCAGATCAGCAGAAAGGTCACAAAGCCCCAAAACATCGATCCCTCATATAAGTATGCAAACTCCTCCAGAGAAAGCCTGAGAATACCAGCCTCTCTGAAGTTTCCTATTATTATTCCAGAAGGTGTCATGTCACCTGTGTCATTTTTGGCTCAGATACAGCTCTGATAGTCATTACTTCTTAATCTTTTATGGGTCCAGTGGTTCATAATAAAAAGGGTTACTGTGGAAATGCAACCAAACAGTTTAATGCCATTTAACAGCATACAAGGTTCAAGAATTTTATTGTCAATTCACCATATTTGCAGAACATACAGAGAATCGAAATACCGTTTCTCTCTCACCTACTGTAGTGTTGGGTGCCATAAAATTTAGGAACTAAAATAGAATAAAGTAGAATAAAATAGAAAAGAATAGAATAAGAACTGGATTATGTAATTGGGATAAATTTAAACGGTACAGCCAATGAGCTGTGACTCAAAACCGTGTACAGTCAGTCACAGTAGTGCAAAAAATAATAGGAGATTGTCAGATGGCTCAGCATCACCGGGGTGTTGGTGATGAGGTGCAAATAGCATATGAGGTATACATGGACAGTATTACAAATGACCAACAGTAGCAGACATCCCGGCAAAAAAAAAAACAGTCACTAGCAGATTTACATACAACAGACTGTAAAACAGCAGAGTTAGTTTTATTTTTTAGTGGTGGGTATCGTCAAGAGGCAGAGGGGGGAAGGTGATAGACAGCGTTCAGCATCCTCACAGCCTGGTGGATGAAGCTGTTTGTAAGTCTGGTGGAGTCTGGTGGCTGTGCGGGTGAAATGGGTGTTGAAGATGTTCGTAAGGGAAGGCAGAGGGGCACCGATGATCTTGCTGGCTGTTTTCACTATGCATTGTAGGGTCCTTCTGCAGGAGGCAGTACAGGCTCCGTACCACACAATGATGCAGCCAGTGATGACGTATTTTGTGGCCTCCCTGTTCCTCCCAGCACTCAGTTACAGAGAGAGGTTTTGAGTCCCAGGTATCCAAGTTTTTGTGTACGCTGCTGGGGAATTATTGTGTTGAATGCTGAACTGAAGTCTAGGAACAGTTCTTTAAATCTAGGTGGGTGAGGGCTGGATGGAGAACAGCAGTAATGGCATCCTCTGTGGACCTGTTTGACCTGTATGCAAACTGAGATGGGTCGTGAGAGGGAGGAAGGATAGACCTGACGCTCTGCATGACCAGTCACTTGAAGCGCTTCATAATAATTGAAGTCAGTGCTACAGGCCGATAGTCATTGTAACTGGCTGGGTGGGGCTTCTTTGGAATTGGAATTATTGTGGCGGCCATGAAACATGTGGGAACAACTGCTTGGCTCAGAGAGATGTTAAAGATGTCTGTGAGGATTTTCTTGATACTTAAAGTGACAGTTGACATTTCAAGATGGCACCATTGTATTTGGCCTGCCGTCTGTTCCTCCTAGGTATTTGTTATTTTGCTATGTTGGAAGTCTCCTCTGCTGTCCCTACTCTGGTGTGTGATCGCTGGACTTTGTTAGAAATACGTAACTCAATGTTTAACTGCCAAAATTGCTGTTGGAATTGGCAATCTATGCCGCTACCTCCTTGGCTAACATCCATACCGCCCTGTCTTCGACGCCTTCACTTCACGAGATCTATCTGTTTGTATAAAGGATGTGTCAAATATAGCCATATTTGACTACTTTTTTTAATTAAATTTGATGTCTTGTTACCGACAAGGTGGCCCAGACCTGTGGCCCCCCTTCAATGCCGTAGGATTATTACCCCTTCTACCCCTGCAGATTTTGCTGCTGCATTTTCAGCCTCAGAGTTCCAGTTTACAGGAGATCAGGACCCCCCCGGTTTGCCCAGAGGCATTCCTTGCTTCTCTAAACTCTACCTGTGCCTGGATCATGGACTCTGTTGCCCCCTTTAGGACGAGAAGGGCTGGAAATACCACTGTTCCATGGCAAACTGACACCACCCGGGCCTTACAGAGGAGCTGCAGATGAGCCGAACAAAAATGGACAAAAGATGGCTTGCTCGCCTCATTACACATTCTGAGAAGCAGCCTCCGTGCCTATCAGGAGGCTGCAAAAAAGGCTAAGATCCAATATTTGGCTAAGAATATAGCAAATAACAGCCGAAACCCAAGAATTTTGTTCAAAACGATACATTCACTCGCCTTTTAAACCCAGTCGGGCCTTTCCCATGGAAGGCTCTGTTGTTCTCTGCAATCAGTTTCAGAGCTACTTCAGTGATAAGATTGGGGCCCTTAGGCAAAACACTCCTGGGCCATTACCTTATACACTGCAAGTATTGCAGTCCTCACACATTTTTGACTCCTTTTCTCCAATCTCTTTGCTGCAACTAAAGGAATGTATGGGTCATTTAAATCCTGTTTCATCGCCTCTGGACCCGCTTCCTGGTCGAATCACCAAGGAGGTCTTTGATATTCTCGGCCCCTCCTTGGTTACTTTTATTAATCTCTGCCTTGGTGCAGGTATGGTCTCGACTCTGCTTAAACACGCGATAGTCTGACAGCTTCTCAAAAAACCTAATCTTGATCCATCGCTGCTGTCATCTTTTCATCCCATTTCCCTTCTTCCTTTTTTCAAAAATACTGGAAAAAATTGTTTTCACCCAGCTGCAGTCACATTTAGATCTGTTAGACATTGTCGACAAGTTTCAATCAGGCTTCAGGCCCCGCCATAATACAGAGTCAGCGCTACTCAAGATCCATAATGATATTACCACTGCTCTCAATGCTAAATGTCCTGTTCTTTTAGTTTGTTTAGATTTATCAGCAGCATTTGATACAGTTGACCATGAGATTTGACTTTTTAACTTTAAAAATTCCATTGAACTTAACCGACAGAACTTTTTCTGTTCTTATTGATGACTATGTTTTTAATACAGCACCGCTCACCTCAGGCATTCCTCAAGGTTCTATCCTGGTCCCTTTACTCTTCTTTTTATATATTGCACCTCTGGTGACAATTATAGCTAGACATGATGTTCAATTCTATTTTTACGCAGATGACATTCAGATCTACATGCCACTGCTTTTGTCGGACCCAAACGCACTTACCCCGTTGGACAATTGTGTCCTGGAAATTAAGCAGTGGCTTGCTCAAAATTTTCTTTATCTGAACGAAAGTAAAACTGAATATATTCTTATTAGTCCTGACCCGAATGCAGATGCAGCCAGTTTTGGTGCCTCTGCCCTCCCACTGTCCGATTCAATGAAAAACCTCGGAATAATACTGGAATGTAATTTTAACGTTGAGAAGCAGATTAGGGCCATAGTTAAGACTTATTTCTTTCATTTAAGACTTCTAACAAAGGTGAAACCTTTTTTATCACATGCAGACTTGGAGATAGCCATCCATGCCTTTATTACCTCATGTTTAGATTACTGTAATGCCCATTATGCAGGGGTATCTCAGTGTTTGCTCCAGAAATTGCAATTAGTTCAAAACTCAGCAACCCGGCTTCTAGTCAATGCGCCTAGGTTTGCCCACATTACCCCGATTCTCCGCTCCCTTCATTGGCTGCCCATCGAGTATAGAGTTAAGTTTAAGACTCTGGTAATAGTTTTTAAGGCCATCTACGGCCTGGCTCCATCTTATTTGTCTGACAAGCTATCAATTTATGTGCCACAAAGAGCCTTGCGCTCTTCAGAACATTTGTCTTTGGTTGTCCTGCGATTGCGGTATAAAAAATGGGGTGACCGATCCTTTGCTACACATGGCCCCAGACTCTGGAATTCCCTTCCCTTAGAGGTGTGATCGAAGTCGGAACTAGTGGTTTTTAAGTCGGCCTTAAAAACTTTTTTTTTTAGGCAGGCTTTTGAGGCATAAATTGGCTTTTTTCATTTACGGGTATGTTAACATGTATTGTTTATGTTATTTTCTAAAATTTGCTCTGGGTTTCCTCTGGTTCTTATCTATTTGTTGTTTTTTATGTTTGCAGTCTTATTTTGATTTAGTGATTTTACCTGTTTGTAGTTTTGCTCTGTTGTACAGCACTCTGGGCTCCTATGAGTTGTTGAGTGCTATAGAAACAAAGTTTGTTATTATTATTATTATTATCCTTGAGCTCTTTGGCACAGTCCTTTAAAACATGACCAGGTATGTTTTCCGGTCCAGCTGCCTTGCGTGGGTTAATCCTGGAGAGGGTCTTCTTCACGCTGGCTGCGGACAGACACACAGCCTGCTTGCCTGGGGGAGGGGTGGTCTTCTGTGCTGGTGTGTTGTTCTGTGTTTCAAAGCAGCCAAAAAAGTCATTGAGGCTGTTCAGCAGAGAGATGTCATTATCACAGCGCCGAGATGAAGGTTTATAGCCTGTGAGGGTTTGGATGCCCCTCCAGAGACTCTGTGCATCTCTAGTGTTGCTGAAGTGTCCTGATATTTTCTTGCTGTATTGGCATTTTGCCTCCCTGATTCCACGAGACAGGTTGGCTCTTACTGTTTCTAGGCCTGCAGTGTCACCGGCCCTAAAGGCTGCATCCTGAGCCCTCAGGAGTCTGTGAACCTCACCTGTCATCCATGGCTTCTGGTTGGCATGACCACTGATATTTTTGCAGTAAGTGACATCATCAATGCACTTTGTGATGTATGCTGTGACGGCCTCAGTGTATTCCTCTATGTCTATGCGATCGTTATGAGTGGCTGCTTGTTTAAAAATGTCCCAGTCTGTAGTGTCAAAACAGTCCTTCAGAGCATAAGCCCCCTCTGGCCACACACGTACCTCCTTTTGTGTTGGTCTGATGCTCTCACTCTGGGTCTGTATGCAGGTCTCAGCATGATGGTGATGTGATCAGAGAGACCCAGGTGGGGGAGAGGGGAGGCTTCATATGCTCCCTTGCATGTTGTGTACACAAAGTCCAATGTGTTGTCTCCTCTTGATGGAAAGTCCACATGTTGGTGCAGACTGGGCAGTAAAACCTTTAAAGCCATGTGATTGAAGTCCCCAGCTGTAATGAGGAATCCGTCTGGGTGCGCTGTCTGTTGTTCACTGATGGCCTGGTAGAGTTCATTTAGTGCCTTGCTCCTATCGCTGGTGTTAGTGGTGGGAGGAATCAACAGAATTACTGAGTACCTCACTACATAAATAGAAAGGCCGACATTTGATGATGATAAACTCCACCAACGGAGAACAGTGTTTATGAACAATAGCAGCATCCTGAAACCAAGCATTGCTGATGTAAACACAAACTCCCCCTCTACGTGTTTCACCAACATCCACAAAGACTTGGTCAGCTCGGTAGCATGTTAGCCCAGCTAGCTAGATAGCACAGTTTGGGATGTTGTAGTTTAGCCATGTCTCCGTAAAGATGAAAACACAGCAGTCCCTCGCATCACGCCACGCAGATCTCAGGAGCTATATGTGGTCTATTTTGTTGTCCAGTGAGCATACATTGGCCATAATGAGGGATGGTATCTCGGGTCTGTGTGGGCTAGCTGCTAGCCTAGCCTGGATGCCTCCCCGTTTGCCCCACTTCTGTTTACGCTCACACCGCTTCTGCCATCTCCTCTCAGGGCGTGATGCAGCCGGCCTGTTCAGTGATGTAGGAATCCGGCAGAGGAGCCCCAGGCCTCGAAGTTCCTCTGCAACTTCCTGGTCCAAGTTGAAATGTTTTGACTTATATCCTATACCCGCAAGTCGGTGGTGACTGTATCTTGGGCACAACGTAGACGTTGAACTATGCACACCAGAACATAAACACAACAAACGCGAACACGCACTATAACACACATTTTTAGGCACACAAGTCAGAGATAGAGGGGCTGCTGCGTCCGTATGTGCCGCCATCTTTTGTAAAACAAGACTTATTAGTTTAATGAACCCTAAATGAAGTAGCTAGGAGACAGCTGAGAACTCTCAGCTAGATCTGCATTGTGTTATTGTAATTAAATGAGTTTTCATAAGGCACTGGGTTTGCTTTTTCATGGCTGCAAGAAATTAGTCATGGGTTATATTAATGACCATGAGGCAGGGGTCACAGTATCTGTGTAAGGTTCCACAAAAATGATTCACACTTTTAAAAAGAACATAAAAAAGATGCTGTCCTTCCAAACCACAGGAGAAATAATAGAAATAGGAAGAGGCCAGGCTAATGCATCATGAATTACTCTGTAATTCCCCAGGGTTCATGCTATCCAGAATTGTACTGAAATCTACATCTTTTTCTCCCTATACATTATAATTGTTGAAGACTGGCCATTATTTATCCATAAGACAAACATTAGACTGTTGCAGAGATAACAGTAAAAAGATTTAGATCTGATTCTGTCGGTGGGCAGATAAAAGAGAACACTTGCAGCTTGCAGACTTACTGCTCTGAATTCAATTATATTTGTGTGTGTTTGTGTAGGTGTGTGCGCACGCGTGCATGTTTTATGTGCTGGTTCAAGGAACAACTTGGGACATAAGAAAAACATGGTGATCTGAATTCAATTATATTTGTGTGTGTGTGTGTAGGTGTGTGCGCACGCGTGCATGTTTTATGTGCTGGTTCAAGGAACAACTTGGGACATAAGAAAAACATGGTGAAGAAGGAGAAGGAGGAGGAAACATGACTGGAGCCCTCAGGACAGGAGAGAACAGGATGTAAAGTTGCTACATCATCTAATTACTAAAGGTCATGTTGAAGCCCAAGTTGCTGTGCACCATCTCCTCCATTGCAGAGTTATCCTGCACAGAATAATGCTTCACAATGCAGCAAACACATATGTCCATTTTATTAACCACAGTATTATTTAGACAGCCTAGTGTTCTCTATTTGACCAAAGGGAACAAAAACAATTTTAGACTTAGGTACCAATTGTCATGCTATGCTATTATAGCAGCAATGATGTGAACGCAACTTACCTCCGTGAGAGTGTATGGCAGACTGGTGCCAATTGAACCGCACTTCCTTATTATGAATAAGGAAGCAGCATGTGCTGCACCCCCTCAAGTTTGCAGGGGCACCCCAATCTATTACCACCACACACATCTCACTTCCGGAAGAAGTAACAAAATAAAATGCCATTGCAACAAATTATTTAGGTTATGGCAAATGGAATTATAACTCCGCTACATTAGCAAACAACTGAATGGAAGCACACTTTTCTTTTCAGTTTGCTGAGTTTATGACTCTACCATTTAGTATGTCACACCTATTTAAATCGTTATATCAAAACAGTAAAACAAGAAGTGAACACACCATAGCTTATTAGGTGTCAGGGTTTTTTGTTTGTTTGTTTTTAACTTGTTGTCTCATACTGATTCTCAGTGAAAATGGCTAATGACAATGCCTACCTCAAGAGAACCTAGGGAAACTGAAATTCTGGTGAGATTCTGTGTTCAGTTTCTACTGAGACTATTGCTACTGTAGATCATAAAGTCAGCAAAGTGACTACCAAATCCTTTACAAGCAATATAATCAAACAAACAAACAATAAATAAATAATGATAACATTAGCTAACATTAGCAATACAGTCCAGATGAGTGTAGCAGCAAAACCTCTAGAGTGCTGGACCCATCCATCCATTATCTATACCACT
>NW_018127902.1:203729-206242 GCF_001952655.1 Monopterus albus
GTCTATCACAGGGCTGACATGTAGACAAACAACCACACACCTACACTTGCTGTCGATGTAGAGTCACTTGTCAACCTAAGCTGCATGTCTTTGGACTGTGGGAGTAAACCGGAGTACCTGGAGATAACCCATGCAGGTGCAGGGAGA
Organism: Monopterus albus; assembly: GCF_001952655.1. Classification (NCBI taxonomy): domain Eukaryota; kingdom Metazoa; phylum Chordata; class Actinopteri; order Synbranchiformes; family Synbranchidae; genus Monopterus; species Monopterus albus. The sequence continues at coordinate 203,877 of NW_018127902.1, forward strand.
ACATACAAACTCCGCACAGAAAGGCCCCGGGTCAGTGGGACTCGAACCTGGAATCTGCTTGCTGTGAAGTGTGCTGTCCAGAGTGCTCAATAGTAATTATTTTTGCTGCATTATTCTGTAATTTGCATTTTATCATTTTAACAACTTTCTTATTTAGTAACTACAGCTGTCAAAGAGTTTTAAACATAGTAAAAAGTACAAAACCTATTAATTGTAATGAAGAATACTTATGAAGTGACATCAAATTGTAAATAACAGGTACTGCAACTTTGTACTTAGTTACAGCACTTGAGAAAATGTACTATTGCATTCTACTACTGCTGCTAATTAGCTGCACATTTTGAATTTGGTTTTAAGCACTAAAAATACCTTTCATTTCATTCAGAGACATTTCTTGAATTAAACATTTCTTCATATGAACTGTTTGCCATAAATAGTCATAAATGCATCTTCAGAAATATTGTTGATCATAATAAAATGATATATGCATTACTATGACAGAAAAACAACAACAAGGCATTTGAAGCTATAATCGAATTAACCAAGTTTCAGATATGACAGTGGCATTAATAAAAACTCTTGGTCATATCATCACAAATAGGTCCACATGTATACCCTTTTAAAATAAACACATTTAATGCTGCTGCTGCTGCTATACTAATGTGAAATCATTTAAGTATTGTGATTATACTGATGTAATCAGGAGTTGATTAGAAACACAAACCACAGCCGGAGTCCTTATTAACAACGGATGAACATTAATGTCATACTGTTAATGTCATCATATTGTTGTGATTTAGTGAGATGTCAAGGAAAAAATGCAAATATACCAATTGCTCTTTTTAAAAATTTGTTCCAAGAAGGGCAATTGCATATTATCCCTCAACTAGCAGATTACACATTTTTCCACAGTCCAGGATACTAGCAGACCATGAAATTAATACACTGTGATAAATTTTTCATTATTCCTGCCCCTTTTTATCCATTACCTCTCAAGGGAATTCTTGAGTGAACTGATGTTGACAATGTAGGACCGGACACTGCGTGGCGGTGCCTGTTTGCTTTACTTTGAACACCAGTGTTAACAAGATGAACGTGACATGTTAGATTAATTATGCTGTACAGCAAATGACCCCCAGGGCTGTGTGTGTCATATCACACCTCCCTGACTGTGTCCCGAGGCCTTGAGATCCAGGCTCCCTCTTCACCTGACAGAGATAAAACCGGATTACTACCCTCAGGCTGTCTTTGCTTCATCTCTCCATTTTGCGGAAACAAAGCCCATAAGAGTGTGGGAGGTCATATAACTGTCTGTTTTATGGAAGCCAGTGGTGCAGAGTTGTACCTCTTACAGTGTCATTTATAGTTTGTTTTTTGGGATATTTTACTACTTTCTGCATTTATCCAGAGGGAGACAAACTTCTGAATGCCTTGTTTTATTGTAGCTCCAGGGATAGCAGTAGTGGTTAGGTTGGTCTGGCGAACCAAGTTGAATACAGTATCTCCACAACTACTCCATTGTATTTGTGTTTGGTAAAGATTTTATTGTCTGCAGCAAATTAATCCACTGATTTTGGTGATTCCCCAACTTTTAACTCAGCCTTAGCTGTACCTTTAGCTGCACTTTGAAACAGAGAATAAACTTAACAGCATCTGTTAATAATATGCTAAACAAAATTTCAACACATTATCTAATAACAAAATCAGACAGTAAAATGAAAAAATAACTTACTAATACTGTGTCCATTGGGCATGATTTTTCATGTCTCATATTACTGTATGTTAAACATGCAACCATCATCATTGCATCAAAAAACATTTTTGGGGGATAAAAAATAATAATACCATTAAATATCTTAAACAACTTATCTGTCCACTTACATTATCTTATCACATCAAATTTTGGGTCCACTAGCTACCCCACCCATCATAAAAACTGAACTTGCCCATTAGCTCATGGGTAGTGTAGGGTCCAGTTCTTGTTACCATGCTAACTCTGAAAGACGAGGCAGTCCAAGTAACTTCAAAACAGTGCTGATTTATTCAAAGGATCACAGGTAAAATTAACATTACATGCTCAGATATCTTGCACCTCCAACATGCACGCAGGCAGATGTAAGATGAAAGACCCCGAACCACAACAGGCCTATACATTATAACACCTCGGTTGGGCTAGCCCCATACTACACAGAAACGTCAACCGAGACGTCTCTCTCACCAACTTTGCAGCTGGCTCTAGCAATATTTAAAACATGAAGCAAATCAATGTGTGAATGTGTATGTCTGTTGGTTAAGTGGTGTGTAACTAAAAACATTCTCACAACCTTTAGTACATGTCGTGACTTGAACATAGGAACATTATGGCT
>NW_018127902.1:206283-213283 GCF_001952655.1 Monopterus albus
AACACCCTGTCTGCTGACAGTCATCAACTCTTCTCTCTGGTAGCCTTGACCAGATGTACCCTGTAGAAACTCATGAGCAGGCCTAAGCATTTAACAGTCTAACTAGACATCCTCTCTCCACTAACAATTCTAATACATAAAGTATCTATCCAATATCTATCTGATTTAAAATATCTAGCAGTAGCTAGCAGACTACAAACTGTAACTTGATCACTGTAGGTATTAACAGCTATTAGCAACACTTTGTGGCACTTATGTGTTATCATTATTTCCAAAAGATTGCTAAGCATCCCTTCTTTTTAGAAATAAATACCTGCATGAGGAAGAAGACTTTTAGTGAGCTTCCCATATTATAAGCTATATACTTTCTTACAAAGGACATTAGGCCTTTTTGGCTTTCACCTGTGTAATTCAAACCCAGTACAAATCTCAGGCAGAAGCTGGTCCATCCTAGGTACAAAAGACCCAGACATGCAGGTAAACAGCAATGTTGTATGTGCAGTACAGTGCCAGCAGTAATGCCAAGAGGTGTATATTGGAAAAACAAAACAGCTTCACAAGCTCATGACACAACAGAGCAGAGTCAACTCCACAGGACAAAACTCAGCAGACCAACTGCATCTGAAGAACAAGAGGCATTCGTTTGAAGACAGCAATGTAGAAATTTGGGACAGAGGAGGTGGTCCATTGCACCACTTCTCAGCCACTTACACTGTAATCCTGGTATTTCTCTTGACACCCATCCACATCTTGACTCATGTGACCCTAATGACCCACATGATGACCGGGTGGGGCAACAACCCATATGTGACTGGTGTATTAACAGCTCCATAAAAGTTAAATGGACACTTGCAGACTACAGAACCCATTTGAGCTTAAACTTGAGATGCAGGCAACATAGGCTCACCCCTATCAACTCATGCCTACAACAACTAAAGAAGGACAAAGCCAGTGACCACTATACTAACTCCTGTACCCAGAGAAGCGATCCCTTGCGTATATAGACTCCCCAGGATGCACAAGGAAAGAGCCCCACTGAGACCCAGCAACAGCAGCAGCAGCATCAACTCAGTTAATTACAACACTGCCAAGCACCTAGACACAATATTAGTTCCTCTGGTCAGCAACACTGCCCACCACACCAAAAACTCCCAGGACTTTGTCAACAAGGTTGTAAAAACTGAAATTGAACTCCAGTGAAACCATTGTATCCTACGATGTCACGTCATTCTTAATAGTGAAGACTGTGAGGGAGCGTTTGCTGCAAGACAACACATTATCCAGCAGGACCAACCTCAGCCCAGAAACAAATATGTGTTCTGCTTAACCTTTGCCTGACGAACATCTATTTCAAATACAGTGATGGCTTTTATAGATGGAATCATGGTAGTGCCATTGCTGTGACAACTGCTGCCCTGACGCTTCTCCCCTCCTACAACCCAGCTAGATACCCTAATAATAATTACCACTGCCATGGTAAACACTAACAGAGAAACTGTGCATCCTCCCATGAAGCCTATCTCCAAATGTTGCCAAGCTGTAGTGAACTCTACAATTGTGAAGCATATCTGGATGTCCTCAAATATTCTCTCACTAGCCCTTTGACTATGTCTGGTAGTTAAAATAATCATGCTTTCCACAGTAGGCTATGTGGTACAGAACTAAAAGCATTTGCTAAATCTGAAAAAAGCCACATTCAAGTCTTTTATTTTTTTCCTCTTTACTAACTGAAGTTGATGCCATATCATTCTTGTGTGCTCCAAGCATCTAGAAAAACCCTTTCCAGCTTTATGCACTGCCGATGAGCTTATTCCTTTCTAGGTAGCTCGACAGCCTTTGGGCCACTACACTGAAGAAAACCTTGTCTTCTACATTCAGAAGGCAAATAGGCCTAAACTGTCCTACTTCAACTGAATCTTTCCCTTTGGGGATAAATATCCCTCCTGCTCTTCTCCATGACTTGGGAACAAGCTGCTTCTTCTATGCTACTCTGATAAGCCTCCACAAAAACCCCAACTCATCTGGAGTGTATTTATATAGTTTATAGGGCACATCATTAGGCCCAGTGGCTGATCCTGCTCTTGCTTGTCTAACTACCATTTCCACTTCTCTCAGTGTTGGTACTTTGTTGTTCATAGGCTTTCCTACTGCCCTAGTGGGGGGCATATCTATTGGCAGACCTAACTTCCTGTCCCTATCTTTATTTGCATGCATCTTTTCTAAGCCTCTACTTCTCTCTTCAGTACTTTCAAGGTGCCACTTTTCTCCATAATGAATAATGCCTTGCTGAGCTTATATGGATCCTTACAAAAACCTGCCTTAGCTTGTTCCATTTTCTGTTTAGTTTTCTCAAGACTTTCTGCTTTACTTAAATTTACCAACCTAGATTTCAGGTCATTTTGCAACACACTAATGCCCCTTTTCTCACTATCTGTAGCTGTTTTCCACTGATTACTAAGCTGTCTTAGTTCTCAAACAAGCCTATGAATTTCCTGCTGCCACCTTGACTTTGCTCTCTCTACAGCAGCTTTGACTCAGGCAGTAAAGCGGCTCGTCTCCTAACCGGAAGGGTGGTGGTTTGATTCCCGGCTTCTCCAGTCCACATATCAAAGTGTCCTTGAGCAAGACACTGACCCCCAGGTGCTCCCGGTGATGTCACCAATGTGTGAATGTGTGAGTGCTTGGGAGTGTGAACGTGTGAATGGGCAAATACTGTGAAAGTGCTTTGAGTGTGCTGCAATGCATAGAAAAGCACTTTACATGTATAAGACCATTTACCATTACAGCTGCTTTCAAACCTGTCAAACTGTATGCATTTTGCGCAGCAGGTACGTGTTTTGATATCAAAATATGCTGGTACAATTTGACACTCTAAAGTGAATTTAACCAGCTGTGCAGTAATGTTAGTCAAGTTAAGTAGCATCTAACCTGTACACATAGGCTTTCCTGCCAAAAAGCATAAGAACAGTTTGACCAATCATAACTGGATTCAGGGATAACTGACAAATGTGTAATGTCATTTGAAGAAACAGCTAGGATCCATAAATAGACAGAAACACTCTTGACCTTGATTTGAGGAATATTCTGCTTATTATAACCTTGACTAAACTTCAAAGTTCCAACTAAAACATACTGTTCATGAAAGACACATGATATGCAAAGAGGATCATCAAGTTGTTAAGTCTTATGTTTGTTCTCAAGAGTGGAAAAATAAAAGAGCTGTTCAGTATCCATCCACTGCATATCTTTAGTGTTTAATAAGGTATTGAATCACACATTGCATGAAGACTTTGGCCAGAGCAGCGATCAAACAGACTTTAGACCTTACATATAATCATAAAGATAAATCACAAGTAAGAAAACGTTTCTCTTTTTGCAGTCTCTAGCAAGCTCACATTATTCTTGAATTTGCTTCAAAAGGAATATATATAATTTATGAGAATGTGAGTGTCATAATTTTTTAAATGAATTTTAATGTGAAACAGGGCATATTTGACACTGTAATGGACTCTTGCTATATGGAGACAGGATGAGCGCAAGTGACTGATTGAATTGACTGATTCATTTCAAGCCACTTGAATTGAAATGATAAACTGGGCAATGTCAGTACCCTCATTTCACCACTTGCCATATATATAATTCATGTCAGTGACACAGAGTCCATTCTCCAACAATACTGATGTTGGAATTCTATTTAAAAAAGTCAGATGTGCCTCTTATCCTTGCTCCATGTAAAACTCAAATGTGGGTTTATGACAAAAATTTGCTCTTTCTCTCCTCTGCAATTATTGCCCTGCCAAGTGGGCCACCAAAATCTAGTCCTCTTTGTCATTACAATCTGAGTAGATAATTACAGGTTTGTTCTTCAAATTAAATTCTTGAAGGATGGTGTATTAAAGTTTCTCACATGAGGACTACAAAAGGCTGACATAGCAGATCTGTGTGCGATCCCTGTAGTCTCCGTAATAAGTGTATAGAGGACAAATGTCTGTCTGCTTAACTGTAAACAGCCCAGTAAGCATTGGATTTCTTTTCTAACCATGGCTTTTACTTTAACAGGTCAGCTCAGTTCAGTATTAAAAAATAATTAATGTAGCCAAACATACCTGTGGGAGCGAGTCAAAGCCTGAATAACCTTGGCTAGAAAACTGACCTGATAAAGTGTCAACATGAAAGTCCTTACCTGTGATCAAGTTCAACCTGGCATGCCACTTACTGCACTCGTGGGGATTGTTAGTGTTGGCTGGAAAACAATTTTTGGTAAATACTGAGAGGTTTTTGCATCACTCAAAGAAGCATCAGAAGATTAGGGGAGCTTTTTATTCATGCATTTAAGATGTTTCTTCTCACTTATAAGGCCTACAACTGGGAATCTGATTGAAGAAATGGCTCTTTTATGCTGCAAATAAACATGTCTGCGCACAGCAGCGATGACAACAGATAAACCACTGGACCAGATGCTTGATTATCATTCAAGGATATCTTGAGGAACAGCATATTCAGTCAAGACAAAGTCATCATAAACACCAAACCAAGGTTGTTCTAAAGTCAGTAGCTAGTCACTTTTGCTCAGCAATCACTGCCAGCCTTAGCAAACAAAATGTCTTATCCTGGCCTCATCTGAATGACATGGAGATAATTATCAAGGTGAGCCTCATTGGAATTCATTAGAACCCCCTTTCTCTATGAGACAATGTGACTATTATGTCAAAATCCCTGTCAGCTATTTTTATCATATCTACTGCAGATCTAGTTGTCAGTGAATTCATATGGAGGTAATTGCCTCACACTCAGGAAAAATAGGGTGGAGACCGGCAGACGGAGGCAAGGGAGATTTGGCACAAACCAACACCCTAGGGTTGTCTGACTACAGGAGCGGTACGCAGGAAGAGAGTTAAAATGTATGAGATAAAATCGGAGAGACAAGGAAATTTATGATTACTGTCACCCCGAAAGGAGCTGTTGTTGAAAGCTAAATGTCAGCAGCAGCTATGAGTTTGAGTTTGATTAAACACATTCCCTGGAACACAGCTGAAGGCAGACCTCGTGCCACTGAAGCACCACTGAAAGAATTCATTAGCATCTGTGGAGGAAAAAGGTAAACTTTTTAGTTAGTCTAGTTTTTTTACTATAAATTCCCCACAGGAGTGCATTTGGTTGGCTGTGCAGTAGATGGGTGACCTGTCTGTATCATACATAGATGGATAATGATAACAGGGCCCCAACACATACCCAAAACAGTTTTCTCTCTCCCAGAATATACTCCTGTGTTGTGTGACACCTACACTAAACCTGCCCAGTCTTACATGAAAATGTAGAGTAGCTACACTGGCCCACAGCTTAAAACCTAGTAGTGTCATAATAACATTTGTAAAATTGTGACAAGGCAACATTTGTATTATTGCAGCCCATTGTCAGGCTTCATGTTCTTCTTCTTGATGTTTCATGTTGGGTGGCAAACAACACAATGGTGCATTACTGCCTGTAAAAAAGGCCCAAAGTTTATACTGTAGTGGTTACTTTCCTAGGTCAGGGCCCTTTAAGTCGAAGCATGATGTAGTTTATTGACGTCACTTCCACTGGGGTGTAGTATGGGTGTCGAGTGGTGTTTGTCTACTTAGTGATGGAGATATGTGGTTGTGCGTTAATACTATGAAAACCACACCCACATGTAATCTTTGTATGAGAAATTGGATTAAAGGATCATTAACTGCAACTTCAAGCACCTGATTCATTCTGGGAATGTATGGGCCTTAAGTGGTGTTCTGGCCGACACACCTAGGTGACCATAGTGTCATAAGGACTGACCAGTGCCATAGACATTTGGAGTTTTCCTCGCTCACATTAATGGTCCTTCGAGCCGGATTACACTAGGATAACTTCAGAGATGGAACCATTCCCAGGATATGGCGTGTGTGGTGCACGGCCCCCCTGTGCATTATGAAGCGTATGAAGTGGACTATCCAGCTTCTCTCAGTCAACCCTTAAGAGAGGCGGTGGAGCCTAGATATCAGAAGGATATGACCAGGACGGCCCCCCTCACCCCCTCCTTTAGCCTTTATCGACCAAGTACACCGTCAAACAGAGATGCTATTCTCCAAGAGACGGATTTGTGGCACGGGGATGTGAGCCGACTACACATCCAGGAGAAACAGACAGACCCTTCGCCGTTGGCAGAGAGAGAGCTCAAAGGAAAGTGGCATGGTTACTCCACTCCGTTAACTCCAGCATTGCACTATAGGCATCCACAGGAAGACATTAAAGCAGAACTATATGACATTCGCCAAGAGCGCCACCTCATGCAGCAGTCACAGAAGCACATGTCAGAGGATCTTGCTGAACTGAGAGCACTATGAGCAGAGATGAAACATTTAGTGGAAGCTGTTCGAAAATTGCCATGCACAGCCTCCTTACGAAGTCATATTTCGGCACAGTCTCAGATTATCGAGGGGAATAGACCTGAGCAGGATGAGGATGAGGACTGGCCTGCCCCACCTCCCTGGCAGGATCCAGTAGAGGAAGTCCTCCCACCTAGGGAGCTCCCAGTGATTCATTATCAGCCCAGAGATAAGTCAGTGCAGGATTCACCTCTCTGGATCAAACCGGTTCCAGCGGAGCGCCTTACTGCAGCTTATGATGATGCAAAGTCTGACCTTGACTGTAATTCAGTACCCTCAGAGCAGCATCTTAAGATGGCTTGGAAACAACCACAGTTTCACGCCAGGCCTGGTGGTAGGCGTTCAATGACATCAGACGTGATTTATCACGGTCCCCGGCCGAAGATCACTAATCTGGCTACTAGGGATCCGAGTGAGTTTGCAAGGCTTAAGATTTCCCTGGAGAATCTCCTGCCAGCTAACGCGACCGAGCTGTTTAAATACCAAGTGCTAGTAGATCACCTGCAGCTGGAAGAGGCCAGATTAATAGCGGATGCCTACCTGAACTCACCTACTCCCTTTACAGACACCATGGTCGCACTGAGTGATAAGTTTGGCCAACC
>NW_018127902.1:214241-215493 GCF_001952655.1 Monopterus albus
TCCCCTCTGAAGCCTAAGACTAAATATAAAATAACAGGTGCATTCACGGCTGCACGCATTGGTCTAGCAGCGCACACTTATCCCATGGGTGAGCTAAAGGGAAAATACAAGCACCTCATTGGCCTTCCCATACGGACTCTAACATCGAGCCCTTGCTCCTCATTGGGAGTGATCACCCCCATCTCGTTACACTAATAGAACCAATCAGGCTGGGACCTCCTCATGGACCAGCTGCAATCCACACTCGACTGGGCTGGGCGCTACAAGGGCCAACTGGTGCACTCCGCCAATTTGAGTGCTCACAACAGTGTTTATTCACAACAGTAGCACCTCAGATCAGTGAGTTACAGAAACATGTGGAAAAACTATGGCAAGTGGATACTGTTCCCTTCAAGAGTGAAAGGCTCGCTACTCATTCAAGGCAAGATCAGGAGGCCATCCACATCTTGGAGACGAAAATAGTGAGAGAAGAAGTTGAAAGGTACCCCCCGCTATCCTACCCCACTGCTGCGTCGTAAGGACATGCCACTGTTACAGGCTACAAAGGAGGCGATCATGCCAAGCCTACGGAGTGTAGAGCAGAGACTAGCTGGAGAACCCGCCCGGGCTGAAGCCTACCGGGAGGAGATGGCGAAGCTCATCCAGGCTGGTTCTGTTATCGAATGTGGTTCACAGACACCAGAAACAGAGGGTGATGAGAAATGGTACATCCCTCATCACATGGTGAGCCATAACGGCAAGAATAGATTGGTCTTCAACTGTTCCTTCCAGTATAAAGGACAGAGCTTGAATGATTGTTTGCTGCCTGGACCAACACTAGGAGCATCACTCCTGGGTGTTCTGTTGCGATTCAGAGAGCATGCAGTGGCTGTTAGTGGAGACATCAGAGGCATGTTCCACCAAGTTCGCCTCTTACCGCAAGATCGTGCTCTTCTCAGATTTGTCTGGCGAGATGTACGGAGTGAAAAGCCTCCGTCTGTCTATGAATGGCAGGTGTTGCCATTCGGAACAACATGCAGCCCCTGCTGTGCCGTCTTCGCCTTGCAACACCATGTGATAAACAACAGCCAACCCGGTGACGATGTGAGGCTCTCAATTGAAAGATGTTTTTATGTCGATAACTGCCTACAGAGTTTCCCTACTGTGACAGAGGCGAAACACCTTGTCGACAAACTACGGGCTCTTCTAGCATCTGGCGGGTTTGAGCTGCGTCAGTGGGCTAGTAACGAACCTGATGTCATCAGTCACCTAC
>NW_018127902.1:216443-232592 GCF_001952655.1 Monopterus albus
TCCCTAATAGATGGAGCAATGGACCTCCTTTCCTTCTACAACACCCTGATTCATGGCCAGAGGATCCTACTACTGACCAAGCAGAAGACGTCACAGAGTATCGTAAAGCTACATTCTGTGGGTTTACAACAACTACACCTGGCTCACCAATGCCAGACCTAAGTCAGTACAGGTCCTGGAGTGGTATGATAGAATCAACAGTGCAGGAGTTACATGGGGCGGCCAAAGGGGACGAATATCCTACGGCTGAGGAATATAAACAAGCCCAAAGGCTGATCCTTCAGAGAGCCCAGATGGATAGTTTTCAGGAGGAGTACAAGCTATTGAAGGATGGGAAACCAGTCCCAAGACGCAGTCGTCTTCTACCTTTGTCCCCAGAGCTGGATAGCACTGGAGAGCTCATCTGTGTAGGGGGACGACTTCGCTGTTCAGCAGATCTAGAATTGACGACACTACATCCAGTCATCCTAGATCCCAGTCATCCAGTGACTAAACTCCTGATCCAGGATTTCGATAGTCGTCTCCACCATCCAGTTCCGGAGCGGGTGTTCGCTGAGATCAGACGCTCCTTCTGGATCCTGCATGGCCGGGAAGCAGTCCGGCGTTATCAGCATAGCTGTGCCGACTGTCAAAGACGGAGAGCTCGACCTTCAGTGCCAAAAATGGCAGACTTACCAGAGGCCCGTTTATGCCTATTCAAGCCTGCATTCTATTCTACAGGGATGGACTGTTTCGGTCCCTTTGAAATCAAGGTGGGTCGACGCCGAGAGAAGAGGTGGGGGGTTATATTTAAGTTTCTCACTACGAGGGCAGTGCATTTGGAGCTTCTTACCAACATTGACGCAGATGCCTTCTTGATGTCACTTTGCCGATTCATAGCATGCAGGAGAACACCTGCTGAGTTGTTCTCGGATCAGGGAACGAATTTCAAGGGAGGTGAAAGAGAGTTGAATGAGATCTTCATGGGAATGGCTCCTGAACTTCAGCGGCTTCTTGCCTCACGAAAGATCCTCTTCCACTTTAACTCCCCAGGTGCCCCCCATTTTGGAGGAGTTTGGGAGAGGGAGATCCGCTCAGTAAAGAGTGCCATTTATGCCACAGTGGGTGCTCAACCCGTCCCTGAAGACGTGCTCCATATGGTACTGATTGAGGTGGAAGGGATACTGAACAGTAAACCTTTAGGATATGTGTCTTCTGATGCCAGAGATCCAGATCCCGTAACTCCCAATAGTCTCCTGATGGGGCGGCCTGATGGATCTCTACCTCAGATAGTGTACCCGGAGAACGAGCTTCTGAGTCGTCGCAGATGGAGACATTCTCAGGTTTTGCCTGACGACTTTTGGTCACGTTTCATCAGGCTCTACATACCAGGAATGCAAGTACGACAGAAGTGGCAGGCAAACACTTCGGACATCGCCACAGGCTCAGTTGTGATGATTGCTGATCCACAGCTTCCCAGGGCCCTCTGGTCTATTGGGAAGGTGACCAAGACTCATCCTGGACCTGATGGACACATTAGATCAGCTGATGTCAGAGTGAAAGAGAGAGTGTATACGTGACCAGTAGCCAAGCTGATTGTCCTTCCTGACCTCCCATCTGGAGAAGATGAGGACGATTCCACTTGAACTTAATGCCTTTATTAGTGAGCAAATGTATTACATACATTTGGGGGTGGCTGTAAAAAAGGCCCAAAGTTTATACTGTAGTGGTTACTTTCCTAGGTCAGGGCCCTTTAAGTTGAAGCATGATGTAGTCTATTGACGTCACTTCCACTGGGGTGTAGTATGGGTGTCGAGTGGTGCTTGTTTACTTAGTGATGGAAATATGTGGTTGTGCGTTAATACTATGCAAACCACACCCACATGTAATCTTTGTATGAGAAATTGGATTAAAGGATTGTTAACTGCAACTTCAAGCACCTGATTCATTCTGGGAATGTATGGGCCTTAAGTGGTGTTCTGGCCGACACACCTAGGTGACCATAGTGTCATAAGGACTGACCAGTGCCATAGACATTTGGAGTTTTCCTCGCTCACACTGCCACAGACTGGACTAGAGTGTGGATCAGAAAACTAACAAATAGTGTTCATTGAAGGCTTACGGTTTTGAACTATAGAACACTAGAAAACAGTAGGAAGGTGGTGGTTGGGGTGGATGGATAGCTTCAACAAACACCTAACTTTCATGCAGACAACTAAAGAGAGAGCCCAGTGTCTTAACAGAACCCAGGAGCTTGCTCTAACCTAAACACATAGTTTCTTTCTAAACCTAACCATGTATAAGGAACTACAGTTTTTGCTGCCAGAAAGATGTGACGTCACAATTAACAAGGTGTTGTTGTGAGACTAGTACATTTTGTGTACATTTTTCTGTGAGACTGGGTTGAATGCACAGTTTTCAAAATAAGTAAACTGGATTCTTAATATAATGGAATTAGACATAATAGAATTTTAGAAAATGTTTTCAGCTATGTTTCCTCAGTCCACGTCAGCACATTATTATTTCCCCTTGAAGCTGTAGGTGCAGAAGCAGAAATTTCCAATTTTGGCACTCCAGGGTTAACTTTTGTGACACTAACACAGATCAAGTGAAGGGGCTGATCTAAACAAAGACCAGTACTGGCATTACAATCATTTAATATTCTAGAGATATTGGCTTTGATGGTTGTGCTGGTTTGGTTGGTTTTATTTCTTTGAGGTTCTTGTGAATTGCACAGTGAGGAACAGAGCAAAAATAATGTCCTTGACATCGGCAAGGCAGCAACCAACATTCAGATCTCCTCATTTTCATGACACATGAGAAATAATAGTTTTTTCTGGCCTGTTTTATCACATACTCTCCATCACCAGTCAGGTGCGACAGCCTTTTAATTAACCTGAATGACATCAAATGATCACATTTATCATGTATACGTTCATGGCTCGCTCCAGTGTCATTTGAAACAGAGCAGTAGGATGAGAGAAGATGGTCCCTCATCTACTGCTCTGTCTCACACATTACTCCCACATGAAACACTTTCGAGAAGTATTTTGCATGATAGGATTTAATTTATGAATTAGTTGATTACCCTAGTACACCTATAGTATACCAAGTGGGATATAATAAGATATACTCAGGAATATATTCACACATGGCAAGGCAGCCCAGATGTGGGAGTCAGAATCTCATTCAGAAAACAAGCCGATGGTTTATCGATAGGATCATGGTATGAACGTGTTCTTGATGCATTTTCACATCAATGTTATGCATAGAATTTGCCGTACACCCCAATTCACCTGATGTGATGTCTTCACTCCCAAGACAGATATGTGTGCATTCATTTTAATCACCTGGTCCCAGAATAATCTCATCATAAACAGCCTCAGCTGCTGGTTCCCTGGAGTGAACTATGCGTTATAATCTCTCATGCCCAATCAAAGCATCTCACTCTGGCTCGGGGCCAGGTAAGATAGTAGCCCAGCCTGCCAGCCAGCCGCCCCGGATGGTACAAACCCACCTGGTGTTAATTCAGTGCAGAGACCAGCCTGGCAGGTGCACTGTTGGGGAGATTGATGATGTTGCTCTGTTTAATTACTTTTATTTGTGTTTTTGGCACAGGGATGTCTTTCAACTTTTTTTTGCTTACAACTTGTCAGAGAAAACCAATCATGGTAATAAAGATTTACAGACCTCAGTTTCATCTTGTCTCCTTCTCTTAACTACTTATCACTTGTTAATTAAGAATCGCATACACTGAGAGGAAACGTCCTCAGGGAATAATGTCCAGTCAGATAGACAAGCTTGTCTGACCTTTTGGTGCATATTGGAAATACAGTTTTTGAACCAGTTGGAGTGCTGTGTCAAAAAACCCAGCAGCTACTGAGCTCACACGCCAAAAGCATCTTTTCTGGAGAGCGATAAAGATGGCTCTGTTGTCTCCTCTTGGCTTAGCAGTAAAATAGAACAGGAAGCTTGGAGTTGTTTATGATATTTAATGAAACTAATTCACAGTAGCAGTAGAAATCAGGGATGAGTTGGTGGTTCAAACATCTGGGAGTTTACAAGAGTTGTCTGTAACAAGCAGAGTTCAAGCAGAAGGTTTCGTGAACAAACATATCCTTAGCACAGTTGTTGTTTTGGCTGCTCCCTGTCATGTGGTGGGGGCACCACACCATTTGGCACATTATTTATGCTCGATGCCCCTTCATGACACAAACCTGATGGGAGAATTTAGAATTGCCAATTAACCAGACCTGCATGTCTTTAGACTATGAGAGGAAATACCTGAAGAAAACCCACAGAGACATGGAGAGAACATAAAAACTCCACACAGAAAGACCCTGGTTGGGATTTGACCCTGAAACCTTGGTTTTAGCAAGCATTAGAGCACATAGTAAGGTTCAAAAAGTTAAGTGAAGCAAACAAAAGCAGGCATATCATGAAAGTCTGGGCTAACAGCAGAGACAATCTGGCAACTAGACACCTGAACACCAGGGGTATAAATGTAGGGAGGCTGATGAGCTGATGCAGGGCAGGTGTGTGGAGACATGACAGGCCTCAAAGACCAGAAAACAGACCAAAGGGAAGGAGGGGCATAATTTAAAACTAAAGTGAAAGCAACATAAAGTGAATAAACAGGAAGTAAACTACAAAAACCAACAATAAAGAAATATAAAGAACCATCGGTGCCAGCCTGCCCTCCATGGAGGACCTGTACACCTCATGGGTCAAAAAGAGGTCAGAGAAGATTTCTGCAGACCCCTCACACCATCACAACTATTGCACATAACAATCTGAAAGCTCTTCTGCCACAATGTATATATATATTGTATAAATAGATTCTCTTTTTTCTAATATTCTTTTTCCTATTTTAAAGGCACATATCTTTCTATTTTCTTGCCTTACAGGAACATTGAGAGCCTCAGTACTAGAGACAAATTCCATGTGTGGCCAGTAAACATGATTCTGATAACATGGTTTAGCAGAGCTGCAATTAAATGTTTACACACATGGAAAACTTTCACATGTAACACACACTATGGGTGTTGTTTGTATCAGAAATCCACTGACACATATTATTTTTGAGCACCCTGGTGTTGATTATTTCAGCAGCAGATGAGATGTACTCAGATTAGACTTAAAAGTAAAAATCTGTAAATCAACAGTTTAGAAATATACTTAGAAGGCCCTGCATTTGAAAAGTTACTGAAGTAAAACTACAAAAGTATTAGCATAAAAATATATGTAAAGTAACAACAATAAAACTACTCGTTATGCATAATAGGCTGTTTTCGGAATAATATTATGGTAAAGATGCAGCTAGTTTGAGCTATGCTAACTTGTGAATTCAAGTACACATAAATTTTTAGGTGACCTTATCTTGACCTAAACCAAGCATGGTAATTTACTTGCTGATTGTATTTTGTTTTAAAAATCTGAATCTGCAAACATTAATCATTTTTCCCTGATGTCCAAGTAACCATATTCAAGTTGTTTGTTTTGTCTGAACAACAATCAGAAACCTGGGGCCTATTTCAAGAAGGAATTGCAAGTTTATTATCATAAAAAACTGAGAAAACCTGTAAATAATCACAATAGAAAAGCCAGTATCATTACACTTTTGAAAAAAGAAAGTCTTAAAAAACTGACTAATGTTTATCAAACTTTTTGCCAATTAGTTTTCTGTCAACTGACTAATTGGTTAATTAACATATAATTGCAGTTTTAGAGTACTGGTTGGTTTTATGGTGCCTGGGGAAATAATGAAAGTGCCAGGAATAGGGGGGTCTGTAAAGGGCCATTGACAGGTTTTGCCCCAGGAGGTTAATCAGATGTGGCAGAAAGTGTTGAACCAATGCCCCATTCTTCCTGAAAGGTGCTGAAATTAAAAGCTCTTTTGTCATTCAACAAAGAAGCAGAGAAAAGAGTTGAATTCTACAAAGATCTTCTAAATGGCCTGAACAAAATTATTGTACTCCTTAGAAGTGGTGATAAATAATGGATTGTAGTGATTTTTCAAGCAGGCTATTGTCTTCACTTAGCATTACAGGCATCTTCAATCTTCCAGTCTATCAGCCTATTGAAATGGAGGAACGTCCTCGCTGTGTTGTTTGGTATCACTGTGTGCACCAAAGATGGACAAGAAAAAGAAAAGAGCTGTCTGAGGAGATAAGGAAGAAAAGCATTGCCAAGCTTGGTCAAAATAAAGGCTACAAGACCACATCCAAGCAGCTGGATGTTTCAGTGACCACAGCTGCTAATATTGTATTATTAGAGTCTTATCATAGACGCAACAGGAAAACTGAGCCCAGATTGAATAAATGATAGTTTGAATGGTGAAAAAAGAACCAAATCAAATTTTAAAGCTGACCTCCAAGATTACAGTACAGTAGTGTTCATCTGGATTGTACTCTATAAGGCATTCTGAATGAAAGTGGGCTCCATGGAAGAAGAGTCCGCTTACGGAAGAGAAACAACAGAAACTGGAAAATGTAGAGATATTAATCTTTATGAAAACATTTATTTCAACCTACATTAAGAACATTTTCAACATAATTTTATGCTGTAAAACTCTGGCCCTGTGTTGGACATTTCTTTCTAATCTTCTGCATTTCACAATAATATAATTTGATTGTGAAGCAGCCCTAGTTTGATTTGTCAGATTTAAACATTCACAACAAGTTAATCTATCAACAAATCATTCATTTAAAAAAAACACTATCTAATCATTTTTGTAACTCCTGAGTCCACATAACATATGGATGGTCCAGCTATACAAGTTGTGTTGTGCAGTGGATGGCTGGTGGTCACACACCTGTCTCCACAGACACACACAGCTCCACACTTTCCCTTCCTGCCTCAGGTTCACCTGTTTGTTAAATGTGCATAAAACAAACATCATCTGGACTGTGTGACAACAGCATCATGTGATGTATTATACAACATACCCGGCATTTATCTTATTTCACCGATAAACTGTTTTGAGAGTAGTTCAGCTGATCACATGCATTGATGTACAGAGCTATAATTTACTTCACATTCAACATTCGTGCCTGGTTACGTACTAGTTAACTAAACTAACGTTAGCTTGTTTATAAATTACAGCTAGGTCCTCCTTCTTTCACCCTCATCTCTTCTTTGTCTCGGCCTCTAAAGAATTTTTTATATCCATCTACAGGAGTCAGTAATGTTTGAGATTATCAGTATTATTCAAAAATTTTACTTATTCCCAATTTCTTTTGTTTCATGCTCCAATACATGGATTGCTGCTACACCGTATGTTTTTGGTACGCCAGTGTTTGTGTGCGCACCATGGTGTACGAACCCTGACCACTGTGCCTCAGTTTGTATTTTGCTTTGGCATTCTGGATTAGAACAAATCCATTTTTTTTTCTCATTATTATTGATCTAAATTAATTCACTGCCAAATACAGGAGCTTGTTAAAACACAAATATGTGATTTTACTGGGGCACAGCAGATCAATATTGTGGCACATGGTCCAGTAAAAGGGGTCTAGTGACACCTATGAAATAGGCCACAGTATTTCTGAGAGAAGGTTCCTCTGGACAGCTGGAACAAAACAAGCTTGTTGGTCAGTCACATCAGCTTTGTGTTCACAGGAGGAAACTGAAGCTTTCAAAGAGAAGAGCTCCGTCCTCGCTGTGAGTCATGGAGGAGGTTCTGGCCTATTGCTTTGAATCTGTGCAGGCCATAGTGAAATCAGAAAGTTATCAAGACATTCTGGAGACAAATGTGCAGTAGTGGCCAGAGTCAGAGAGCTGAGCTCAGTCACAGCTCAGGGCTCCAACAGCAGGAGAATAACCTGAAACATCTAAAAGCACAATGGATGAGAATGAAACACTGGAGTGTTCAGAACAGGCTTCTCTGATTCCTGGGCCTAATTCTATTTCTTATTTTTTAACCCTACTCCTCATTTTTTAGTTAACCTTCAAAACAAAGGAGTAGTGATTGAAATAGGACAACCCTTTAAGACCTTTATGCACCATCAGCAGTAAATATTGATGCTTAAATAAACAGACGTGACAAGTTGTCAGAAATTTTGAATCACACACTCACATCATAAACAAAGTTATAAAGACATTTGCTTCCCCACAGCATAGGGAGAGTTTAACAGTGATGAAATACTAAGATATACCGTATCTCATGTAACAGGAGATGTTTGACAGGATATGCATTTCAGCCCTCCCCTGATGATTGACATAAAATTATATTATCAGCAATCAGTCATGACGTCAAGCCCCAGAAATATGCTGCCCCAGAAGTTGAATGGATGCCTCAACTATCATCTTCACTCATCTGAGGTTCTTTCAGTCCTAGGAATTTGAGTGAAGTGGTACAGTATAAGAGCCCTTCAAATATTCAGCCCAGCTGAATATGATGTAGTTAGACAAGCGGGCTCACTCGGGGCGGGCAATGCAATATTTTACAGAATCGATGTTCTGTTCTGTGGGTTATGACTTTCTCATCAGTTCTGAATATAACAAGCAGAAACAAAGGGATTATGCTCTCACACACTGAGAGATAATAAGATATTGCCCCTTTCTTTGGTGTTTATTTTTAGAGCGGAGGAGTCAACAGATTGCTTACGAGAGTACGAGCGCCCCAGGGGTAGGGCTGCTTCTTCTCTCCTGCCATTTTAAAGCAGAAGCACTCACTGTCAGATTCCACTGCAGAGTGCCACCGCTCATCCAGCTAGTCTAGCACTGGATGACAGGACTCCAGACTTGGACATGAATTATACACTCTGATCCTCTCTTAAGACCAGATGATGACCTGCTGATTGAGCACCACAGTCCTTTAATGAAAGAGTGACATCATTTAGCGAGACATGGGGGTTGTGGTTGCTGATAGTCGTGGGGATGAAGAGAAAAATGGTTATACACTGCTCAAAATCTAAGTGGATACTTTTATTTGAATATATCATGTTACACTGAAAAAAAAGAAACACCGGGTCTTTGGATTTACACAAATTATGCTAGTATATGCAAAGCAATTCATTCATATTTCCTCTGTTAACATAAAGAAAATGATGTTGGTTTTACACATTATCATTGTGTGGGACCGATGTACACATTACAATCAAGTAAATCCAACAAATTTTTTTTTCAGTGTACTTCTGCAAATGTTTAACTTAAAATATTTCTCTTAAATATTTAGGATCAAGAAATCCTTGTTTTTTTGCCCGATTGCCGGCCGGGATTGGCTCCGGCCCCACCCGTGCCCCCGTTCAGGGACTAAGCGGGAGAAAATGAATCTTGTTTTTTTCAACCGCAGCATTTTCATTGCTCTTTTTGCTCTGTGTGCTTTTACGTGACAGGAGGCCTCACCATCACACCCTCCCAGGAAACAACTCTTCAACCTGAAGAATCAGTACAGTAAAAAGTTCCATTTCTGTTATTTCCCAGTAAACCAGATGGATGTCTACATCTTACACTGAAACAGTGGCAGACGCAGAGACAGTCACTCAAACACTTGCAACAACCACCCATCCATACAAAAATTCATGCCCACAGGCACTCTACTTGCACATGCCCAAAACACCTGCACTCTTGAACCCCAAAATGTATGTAGTATAAAAATAGAAAGTTGACAACCTTGTGTTTCTTTGAGCCAGTGGAAGACTGATCCATTCATCTACAGTAGCTGCACTCATTATTGTTCACTAATTGTCTGGCAGGACAAATCATAGTTCCCCTGCAATAACTGTTTGGAGTGTGTCTCAAGTGATCAGTGTTGTACCGTGACCTATTTCTCTGTCTTCTTTGTGAACATCGCCCTGCAGTCTCCCACCAGTAATGAAATGCGGCAGAAGAGACAATTTGCAACAGATTTATATCTTCAGGGCATAGTCGCTGCCACCCAATTTCAACTCTTTATTGTTTTGTGCCCAGAATCAAGCCACTTTTTCCTTAACTTCCTAGCTTGATGCTATTTAAGAGCTGAAGAGCTCTGACTTGCAGGTCTGTTCTGGGAGTGTGCTTTTCCCCTCTGTTGATGATTGCCTGGCACAACCTAAAAGAAGTGAGAAATACAAGTTGAAGTGTAATTCCAGTTGATGACTTCTGGTGCTTCACACTGTGTTCCTTTTCAAAAGACCAGCGCCATCTCCCTGTCTACGCTTTATCTCTCCCCAGTGGGAGAACTCATCATTATCTCTACTTGTTTGTCTGCTTAAACACAAGGCTGCTGGTTCTTCAAAGAGCCTGTGGTCCAGCTAACATATGCAATGACAATTCCTCGTATCTCCGCAACAGGAAACTGAACCTATCTCCCACTGCTGTATACAAAATGGAAGCCTGCATCCCCGTGATCCTGGCAAGTTGACAGAGAGGGCATTTGATTTACAGGGGAGGTGAGTACAAAAGCATCATGGCAGATGCTCACATAATAGCCTCAGCATGTGTAGCATTGCTGTGTACCTGTAGCTACAAAAGCACAAATAAATAACACTGTGAACACCAGCATTGTGTCCAGACACGCAAATATGAACAAATAAACAATCAGCACGTGCGACAGCATTGCTCAGGCCTGACACGTGCTCCACCATGCTGACAATCGGCACAAATTATGGAATATAGAGGCTCGACATGAAGTGCAGTTCCGGCTGCAGGCAAGAGGGAAATATTCCTTATACACAGAACCGCCAGCAGCTGCAGCACTATTTCATTTTTAATCAACTCCTGATGTCAGCTTTGAATTACAAAGTTGCATCACAGAATTACTTAATCACAGGAAAGAGGGTAGCATTTACAACCTGTAGAATGCAGCTCTGAAGCAGCAGAACCACTATGAGCTGTTAGGTCTAACTCTAGCCACCGACCTCATTTTGTGAAGGAGAGATCAACTGAAACATTATTTTTTGAGGATAGGACCCCATGATTTTCATTAAAGAAATAGCTTGGGCCAGTGCTTATTTGCTCAGTGTTAGATTAGAAGATTAATACTACACTCATATGTGTCCAATACATTTGATACAACAATTAGCTTAGCTTTGCATAAAAAATGGAAACAGTGGGAAAGAGCATGGCTCTGTGCAATACATAAAAATGACAATTTATGAATTTTATTTTATTTTGTTCTTGAGCGGAGGCAGTAATTTTCTATGAGTCTCTGCTGGTTGCCTGGAAACCTCACACTGACAACATCAGAAAGTTACTGTTTCTAACCAAGGCATAACCTGACACTATGGTCACCAAACTGAACAAGAAATGACATCTGGGAACACAGTGACATTGCCAGAAGCAGGTCCACAAAGCACCAGGCATCAAGTGACCAGGAAGGTTTTAAACAGTCTCACCCCGCTTGTTGAATTATTCATTAAGGATTTACTTTTGAAACATGAGCTAAGGCTTTTGGGTGAGGCCTATCCATTTGCTGATGAACTATAGTGTTGTGTTGTGTATATATAGACTGTTTTTACAAATGTATATTAAGCTTTGAAAATGATAGTGATGTTTCAAGAAATGAGCTAAAGCTACAGAGAAAAACTGTAATAATAGTCTTGAGATCAATTAATTTCCTTTGTACATAGGAAAAAGGCAGTCTATGAAAACTATTTGAATGATGAACAGTGCTAAATTTTTCACTTTGCCAATTGCAATGTGCACTGACTCTATGGTGGTAAGAGCACCTTTTCGTCTGGACCCTAATACAAGGTGGTAACAGTCACTTAAATTCATTCTTCCCTACCAACTGAAGCTGTACCGTTTGATTAAGAACAGGTCAGGATGGGCCAAAGGATCCTGTCGATCTCTCATTACTCTCGGTTTTCTTTAAATTCATGTTTTATTATAATCACTCCGATGTCAGTGGGTCGCTCATGTAAAAATCACTTCGGTGAGCTTTCAGGGCTCAGTCACTGAGATTATGGACACCTTTAAATACCTGGGGGTCCACCTCAACAACAAAATGGATTGGAATGAAAACATTGATGTCCTGTACAAGAAGGGCCAGAGCCGCCTCCACTTGTTGAGGAGACAGAGGTCCTTTGGTGTGTGGCGGGCACTCCTTCGGACTTTTTATGATACTGTAGTGGCATCTGCTGTTTTTTACGCTGTTGTGGGCTGGGCAGGAGGTAGCAGGGACAGGTACAGAAAGAGACTCAACAAGCTGGTCAAGAGAGCTGGGTCTGTCCTGGGCTGCCCCCTGGATTCCATCGAGGAGGTGGCGGACAGAAGGATGCTGGTAAAACTAACATCTATCATGCATAACCCCTCCCATCCCCTGCACCATACAGTGGTGGCTCTGAACAGTTCTTTTAGCACAAGACTGTTACATCCCCAGTGTAAGAAGGAGCATTATTCTGTTTTTGATTATTCAAATACTTGATTCTGTCTATTTTTGAGCACTTGGAATTTATTTATTAAGATATGTGTGTGGTGTTTGTTTCTCATGGCGTTATGTTGTTTGTTCTCCATTGCTGCTGAAACACGGAAATTTCCCCATTGAGGGATCAATAAAGTACCTACCATATGTACTTCCTATTGTGATCCCATTAAAATCTGAGATAAATTTGAAAGGCTATCTTGTTTACACTAATCCTGAAAACAAATCTGCTCCTGAGTAGGTCTGAGATTATGGACATGTTACCATGACAACAAGTCAAAGTCAAGACTTTCAAAGAACCAACAGATCCAGGATCATGTGAAATCATCAACAAATTACCTGTTTATCCACATGCGAAGTATGTTAACCTTTATTACTGGTTTGTGGGAAACCTTAGATCACATTGTCCACTATGTGTGTAGAGCTGAGGAATATATGACCTGTGCTGTTACATATTGCAGTTTGAATTCTGAATGATTTTATTTATTGCAGGGGTTTTAAACCAGTGGCCCACAACCCCCTGGTGGTTTGTGAAGGTATTGCAGATGGTCCAAGGCCATGTATTCGATTACGTACTGTAGTTTCCCTTTGGGTCTCATAGTTTTTACACATTTCCATGAATTAATTATAGTTTGTGAATAATCAAATTCATGCAAATATTTAGATGTAATTTAGGGAACCTAAGGTGACTTTCAACATTAAAAGAATGCCCATTGGGTCTATCCACCACACAAAATTGGTCCCCAGTTGCAGTGGTGATCCCAGTTGGAAACCCCTGATTTATTGTAATTGTCCTTTTGACCCAGATGACGGGACTTCCAGGTGCTCCAGAAGCTGATGTGACTTGTGTTCTTTAAGTTCTGAAGAAGGCACATCAGTGCTAAAATGTCAGCTTATGGAACAAACTCTGCAGTGCATATAGTCAAAGTGTTCCTGCCTCTCTGCGAATATTTTACTTGTCCGCAGCTTACACTGAATTCTAGTGATGATCAGATGACATTTTCTGTAGCGCCACCAAGTGATTGGCAGTTTTGGTTTTGAGTGAAATGTGTAATCTGTTTAATGGAAATCTTAGTTTAATGGAAATCTGGCATGGTTCCTAGATAATGCCTGCTTCAAATCTGGTGAACCCTTGACTTTTCATGAGTGCCAGCAACAAGCTGACATTTATTGTTTTGAGTGATATGTCTTCGTAACTATTGGATATTTTAAATTAAAACGGAGGCTTTTATGTACTGCACAGAATAAATTTAAATATTTTGGGTGATCCTGTTAGTTTTCTTCTTGCTCCATTATAAGGGCAATATTACAATCATTTTGAATGATTAACTCTTGCTAAACACATGACACTGTACTAACACAGTAAACATGTTATTTATTACAGTATCATAAGCTGAGCAGCATAGTCACTATGAAATTCAGAACATGTAGCCATTCAGTACTGTCTTATTACAGTCACATTGGCTGCAGCCACATTTGTTTCAGTTTGACTGTATAAATACAATCTTTAGGATAACTTATGTGTGCACTGTCTCAGTCTTAATTTCAGCTGTGCTTGTTAATGAATACAATTAAGCTAGCCACACCTCCATACTCACATATGCTCATACATACAGATGGATTCAAACATGCGTGATACACAGCATTTCATTATCACATTTATTGCCCATTCCTTATTAACAACTCTTTGTATAGAAACCATTCTCCTCCCAGCTTCCTTCTCTCTAAATCTTTGTCTCATTTGTATCGTGTGCTCCCGAACCTTCTGTCTTTGTCACTCCATCATCACCACCATCAAAACTGTATCATTTGTCAGTTACCCTCATACTTATCTATAAACAATCATTAATCAACTAATTGAGCCCCCAGACAATTACTATATTTATACAGAACAAATATTCTTAATACACAAATATTATTATTGTTGTTATTATTATAAGAATAATGACAATATTTTTCACTGCATATGAATGAATTTTTTGTATGTGTATTTTCCGTATTTCTATCCTTTTGTTGTCTGTCTCTTCCCTCTTCATGGTTCATACATATGTACAGTATCTTTCTGTGTAGGTGCAACTGGAGTATTCAGATCAGTTTTATAAATTATTAACCAAAAATTCTGGAATTTTAATTAATGACAAAAATCTAAGTAAATGCTAAATCTAGTCAATTTGTTAGTGTTTAAATTTTGTAATAATTATGTGACAAAAATGTATTACAGTAGTGGAGTGTAGTGGAGTACTGTGTTAGCAGAGAATGGTTTTGGATAGTATTACATCAGGAACAATAACTGATAATCAACTTCTTTTTGAAATATAATGTATGTTTATTATACACTAACAGCATCACCCCTAGTGCCAGTACTGTTTGAACATAACACAAGGCACAAATGAAAAACCCTTTTTAGACTGGTGAGACTACAGATATGTGTGTGTGTGTGTGTGCGCGCATATGCAAGGCAGAGAGAAGCAGCGAGTGTGAGGGAATAAGAAAGCGGGTGTGTGGTTGGGCAGCTTAAGGATTATGAACACATGGTGGGAAGCTTAAGATTCCAAACAAGGCTCCAAACAAATCTTTTTATACTAACTCAGTCTTAACACTGAGATCCATAAGCGTGCACATATGCGTAGCAGAGGGAATGAGAGAAAGTGTATGCAAGCTTTATCTGAGTGGAAACAAAACTGTACAATGAGCAAAGAATCTCGGTCACAGATCAGACTGAAACACAAAATGGAATCACAGTAAAAGCCTACTAAGCATTCAGTGCTGATATGCAATTCCTTAACACACAGATCCACAATATAGCAACATTTGCCCAGATGTCAGCCTTACCTCTATGTGGCTTGTGATTAGCCAGGTATAGCTGGGCCAGGCGTTAGACACACCCCATCCTTATAATCACTGTGTCAATCAAACTCTTAATTGGCTAAGAGTACAGAGCTAGCTCCACTAGACAATGTTTAATCTCATGAAAAAATAGAAATCATGGAAACAAACCTCTATTTCCACAAACTTAAAACAGATGTACTGTATATTAAGTACTGTATTAATAATAGTTTGAAAAAAAATTCAGCTAATTCTGTACTTTTCCTCAGATTGGAAGATGCCCACACTACATTTTCTTTTGGTTAAAAAAATGATGACTGACCGCAAAGAGGTTAAAGGTTGTGAGGGTAGTAGTTAAAGTGTTGAAAAGTATTGTTAGGTGCCGTTCGCACCAATCAGTGTGCGAACGAGAAAGAGGAGGACCCAGGTAGCCGACTTCGGTGCAAGCAATGATTTATTATATACAGTGAATGAAGGGAGTAACAATACACAGAGGGAAATAGTACGTAGTCCTGTAGATGAGTAGTAGCCGGGTGTTTGACCAACCGCAGGAGGCGAGGAGATGGAGAGCTGGGCCGAGCTGCGTAGGCTGGGTCACTCCTGGGGCCTATTTCAAGAAGGCGGTTCAACAAACTCAGAGTTCAAACCTGAACTCTGAGTTGACTTACTCAGAGTTGGAAAACTCGGAGTTTTCGGTTTCAGAACAGCTGAAAAGAGTTGGTTGAACAGTCCTTCAGGGAAAACATAAAAACAGTAGCTGGCTATGGGATAAAGACATACAAAACAATGAAAACGCACAGAGTAAAGTTGGCCTAGAGACTAGAATGAACTGGCAAAAGACTGAGGAGTGAAACTGGGTAATATAGTGAGTAACCTAATCAAGTGCAGCTGGTGATAAGGGAGTGAGGAACAGGTGAACGTGATAAGAGTAATTGGGCAAGAGACAGTAGGAAAGGTGAGGGAGGCCAGAGCGGCCGAGCAAACCTGACAAGTATTCA
>NW_018127902.1:235677-240234 GCF_001952655.1 Monopterus albus
ATGTAAACGTACGCATTGACTCGGGCAGCTATTTTCCCCCAAGCTAACTCTCTCTCTTTCGCCGCTGCAACCGTGTTGCTTCTCTTACGGAATATGGGCTCGTAGTCACTATATGCTTGTAGTAGCACATCCATTTCTGTCGGGGAAAAACGCAGACCTATTTTGGCTTGGTCCTGTTGCCATGGTGACTCGTAATTTCTTCACTCCATTGTTCAGGGCTTTTTATAGTCGCGTGGCACGCGCCTAACTCTGAGTCAGACAACTCAGAGTTGATTAAACCAACTCTTTTCAGCTGTTCTGAAACCGAAAACTCCGAGTTTTCCAACTCTGGGTAAGTCTGGGTGAGTTTGTTAAACCTCCTTCTTGAAATAGGCCCCTGGTAAGATCAGTTAGCATCATGCTTCTGCTTTTCAGTGTCGATCTAATCATGAAACCTAATGATAAACAAAGGATGTTTAGTTTTAATAATAATGTAGAGCTTATCCTGTAAGGTGCCCAGAATCTGAATGCCATACTCTACAATGCAAAATGAGTCACGTGTCACGCGTAGATCAAAATGAGAAGCTCATTAAGCTTGGAGTGTCTTATGTAATGGCTAAGGATGGTTTGAGCAAGAAGCCTGTCGTTTTCTCCACCCCATCGATAAAGACAACAGCATTGGTAGATATTTATCTGTAAATCAATACTGGCTAAGCTTCCAGCTGTTTCTGTCTTACCTCTGGTGGTTACCAGCTACTGTGCACTCTTCTGGGTGGTTACTTTTTATTGTACCTCAAATTTTGACGGATCTGGGGAAAACTGCATTTTCCTACTATGCACCTTGGTCATGGAATAATTTGCTGAAAACTCTAAAGTTAGACACATTCGTCTCCATTGAAACATTTAAGGGTATCATAAAGAATGTGCTGAAGGAGACATGCACTGTAGCTCTTTTTTTTGAGAGCCCATTGTTTTATTTTGTGAATGGACTTTTCTTTGAATTTTAATATTCTGCAAAAATGTATGGGTGCTACCTTGGCCAGGTCTCTCTTCCAAAAAACAAGTGAACTCCTTAGGGCCCAGACTATAGAAACTACATTACTGTAAAGGTTGGATGTTAAAACATAGATCTGTAATATAAAAATACAGTTATTTACTGTATTTGTCAAAAACACAATATTCTGAGAGCTTTTTAATTGTAATGTTCCATTCTTTTAACATGCTTACAAAGCATACAGGATATGGGGTGTGACTTTTCCACACCATTAAAAATAAAAAGAAGACAGTACGACTATGCAACACAACAATCCTATTTATAAATACACCCCCCACCCCATGCAAAAAACAGGATCACTAATGATGCAGACTTTGAGTCTACATTGCATACTGTATAATTTTGTGTTTATATTTGTCTTGAGCACACCTTCCTTTAGTCTGAGTGCACTGCAGTTGCTCATGTACAGTATCTCCTCAGTAATGTAAATGTAGAATAAATTACCCTACAGCTTTTTGAGCTATTTTAAGTTTACAATTACTGCTATCATTCCAATTTTAAAAGTACTTATACTATTGCTGTTTATATTTAGATGTATATTGACATAACCAGAAGATATATATGTGACCTGTTACACATGGGACCTACAATGGCCAATGAATAAAAAAGTGAAAAAAGTATATTTGCAAAATAGCTTTTATTATCAAACCCAATAATAGCTACGTTGGCCCACAATGCAAAACATACTGTACTGCTCTCACAATAATACACCAAAAACTGTGACATTGCAATGCTTTTCTCAACTATACTTGCTGAAACAATGCTATATCACTTACTGTAACAATATTTGAATCATGTCCTTGAAAAAAGCCAACACAGTAAAGCAACCCTTAACCTGGTGCACTTTGGAATTATATTCTTCTACTCTGCATTTCAGACAGTGATCTACATTTAGCAGCCACCACTCGGTGCATTTTCGACATCACAGGGACTCAAAGCATGTGGTATACATGGAGTCTGCCATTAAGTCTGAAAGGTTTTAAGTAAAGGTGAAAAAGATGCAGGAAATAACATTATTTAATATAACTTTAAATAAATAAAAAACTGGATCTCATACTTTATACTTTGTACTTTGTAATATACAGTATCTTATACAAAGCTTTACAAATGAGAAAAGTGAAGGTGTCCTTTACCTGGTACTGACAGGCATCAGACATCTCTGCTGTGCTTTTGGTGTTTGACAGCTGGCTGATTGTTCAAGTGGTATCTTGGAGGCTCTTGGCTGCTTGCTTTAGTTGGCCACTTTTACCAATAAGCTCTTGTATTCTCAAACTGTCTTCAGCGAAGCGACTTAAAGGAATTTACAGAAAAAAGACTCAAAATTCCTTAAAATGGTGCATATTAGGTTGTATTTATTTATTCTATTTATCAACATAAAAGAGATTTTCTCATATTTTATTTTTACAGTTCTTTGAATGAAATCATCATTATTTCATTTATGCTTAAGACTCACAAAAAACAGATTCTATCAAGTAAAGTTCCAATAACAATGATGCATCTTAACTAAAATATGAAAAGTTCAGTCAAAAGCAGATTCACAATGTTAACTATAAATAATTTTTTTGCCACTGCACACTTCAGTTACATGAAGAAACATTATTGATAGTCGTATGTAATTTTGCCTTCACAACAATGTTGCATTACCTCACTTTACCTCATCTTCCAATCTGGAACTCTATAAAGTCATCTACAGAGATTGTATGGACTTTTCTGGAGTTCTGTTTCATGCAATAGATCCTTAGGAGTCATAAAACATTTACTTCAGTTCTGTATTTAAAATAACATCTTCACATAAGCGACAAATGCAACTCTGAGTCCAGTTTCATTTCTTGGCTACCCATCAGGGAAACTGGCTCATCTCTGTTTTCGTTCACTTTTGAAGTTATCCCTTCAACAGTGACGTCAGCTTCTAAAAAGTGTGCCATTCACTATTACAGCAATATGGACTGGACTGGATGAATCAGACTTAAATCATATCAGTTTTTTATAGAATGTAATTTTATCACCAGAGATAAAATTTAATAACCTTTGCAGTGATCTTGCTGGGAGTGGGCTGCTAGCTCATGGAGGTCCAAGTGAAGCTTGTGGTGTTTTGGTGGAAGTAGAAGGTGCAGACTATAAAACCAGCATAGAATATGCTTTAAACAATTAGATATACAGCAACACTTACTTTTAACTAACACTAGCATGAATGCTAACTCATTCTACTAATTAGCTATGATAGTAGAATAATGCCATCAAGCTAACCAGCACAGTGAATGTTTGAGTGCATTAAAGCCGGAAACAAAAAGTGAAAAAAAAAACATTATTTGATTTTTAGTTTTAAATTCAAAGATCTAAAAAGGAAAAAACAAACCTCTTTTTTATTTTGTAGTCAAAAATGAAAAAGAGAAAGCTAATATTAGATTTGATTTCTGTCTATTATTGTGATTTAAACTATAAAACTGCAACAAGTCAAAAACAAAGAACAGCAACATTTTCCTTCAATAGGTACATAGGTACATTTAAAATTTGTGGCAAAACAACACCATATATTATATACTATGTAAACACTAGATTCCTCATCAGGGCTTCTGAGATGCATCTTACCCGCTGCTATATCGCCAGGGGCGTCTGGCCATCCTGGCCAGATTTAACAGTGGAAAATGCAAGACCATGTAAAAATGCCAGAACAAAGGGAATAATGTTTTACATGTAAGATGTTATCTTCCAATTTTTTACTTTTATAAGCATGATGAATTTGATCTATTGCAATAACTAAGTTTACTAATCCTCAATTCTTTTAAGGTAATATAATGAGACTGTTGATACTAAGTTAAGCTAGCTAATGATCAGGTTGACAAAAGAAATTATTCGTATTTTTAAAAAAGTAAAAGGCCTACCCAGAGGAAAAGAAAACCTAAAAATGTTTCATCTGTTTCTCCTAGAGAAATATGAGGTCTGTGTGAAACCAAACAACCATGCCTTATTGCTCATGTCTTTTAATTTTTTCTCCAAAAAAAATGCAGAGATTATCAAATTAGCTCCTTTTTAGGCTTCAAAGATTTCATCAAGCTCTAAAATAATTCAGATTTTCTAAACGTTTGTGCCTATTATTGAGAAATCAGAGCTCTCTCTCTGAACTCATCCAGCCAAATTCATGCATCTCATGCTGAACTCAGGCAGAGCAAACAAAAAGCTCTCCTTAAGCACTCACTGAATTCTCATCCAGACTTTTTTTTTTTTTTTTTATCTCAGAGATATCTTTATTTGGTTTCCCATCATGCCCCACGGGGTAGACGATGCAGTTCTTCTGTGGGTGTTATTCATGTTGTGTTATATTCTTTTTTGTTGTGTGTTGCAGCAGTGTACCTGTTTATTATTTCACCTTGTACCGTAATTGATTAGTCCTGTGTAGTTGTTTTTACCTGCTAAGTGTAACTGCCACTGTAATTCATGACCTCTTGTTGCTACTGTGTTAGTCTTCTGAGTGGATGGTGCTTCCCGTGGCTCTGCCAAAAAAAAAGGATACTGCCAAAGATAGT
>NW_018127902.1:240264-243118 GCF_001952655.1 Monopterus albus
CCGGGTGCCTTTGTGTTTTCTGTGGCTCTGCAAAAATAAAAGGATGCTGTCATTTTCTTCTCTAAAGAAAAACAAAGGAGCCATTACTAACACTGAGTTGAGTTTAGTGAGGTCTCCCCTGTATGTCTCCAGAATGGCTCCTGTTGCTCAGTGTCCTGTCTCAGGTATTTCTCCTAGTGAATTTAAGAGAAGCATATCAGAAACACATCATGACAAAATACCAGCTAAAATGAGGCTAGAATGAGAATCACAACTTTGTCTCCAGAGCTGTAGAAGAGCAACCTTTGAGCAGTAAAATTGTCCTCTGGACACACCAGTATAATACTGGAAATTATATTTTTCAGTCAGACATATCACTGTCTCAGTTATTGTGTTAAGTATCCTTAAATTGTCTACTTTAAACTTTCATGTCTCTAACATGAAACATATCATAACCTATGTCTGTATTGAAATGTTAGCTATAAAAGCAAACAGAATTATGTAATCTGATTTGCCGACTTCCCTTATCTACCTTGACCTATCTACCTTGACCTAACATGCCAGAGGTTCTAGCAAAGTAAAAGACAGACATGGTCAGTAGTAGTAAGGAGAAAATACTCTGAGCCCAGTGACTGCTCCACTGTCTGCAGCTGTAATTAGAAGACTGTGACAGGATTGGACTGACAGCATGTTTAAAGGAAGGAGTGATCCGGTTGGTTCTTACATTTCCAATGTGTGCACAGTTAGTGCCATTGGTAAATTGTTTCTATAGGCTATAAATGCACCTCTTTTCTTGGTGTATTTGCACACAACTGTGAGACTGATTTATCAGAACATACGGTATGTGAATAAAGTAAAATATAAATGAGGAAAATATGAACATTTCAGAATCAGAATCTGCTTCATTGGCCAGCTTCATCGGACACACAAGGAATTTGACTCTGGTACATCGGCTCTCAATGTGTATGTACATATCCCCATGCAAGGGGCAAGTAAACAGTAAACCAGCATAAGGCTGTGTAATATAACAAATTAAGCAGTATTAACAAGCAACAAACAGTGCAAACTATGCAGAATAAGCAGCATAAACAGACAGTAAACAATGCAGACAACAAAGGAATGTTCTTTGAAATGAGATAAATAGGAATAAAAACAGAGTACTTAAGAACTAGAGACCTGTACCTGTTAGGTATGACTTGGATTCCACCATGAGTTGTTGAATAGAACATAACTAGAAAAATAACAGGCCTGTGCTGCAGTTGCCTTTAGTGTCTAGTGTTAACAACAATGTTGGAAGGGTTTTCTGCCAGGGCTCTGTTGCAGTCACATTACTGAAAACAATTAGCTCAATCTCATCATGATGAAGAATTCTTTACAAAAATTCCTCGATCCAGGTGATAATCGAGATCAGCACCAAATTCGAAATTGATTGTTTCATGGCCCATACCATTCTCTCCAAAAAATGTCATCAAAATCCAATACTTCCTGAGTTATGCTGTGAACAGTGGCAGACTTCAACATGAGGCAAGGTAGGCAATTGCCTGGGGGCCCCAAAGGTCAGAAATGTACTATGATGTTTTAAACAATACATACCAAATTGCTTTCTTACGCAGAGACACATATAACGTACTCTGCAATAATTTATAATCACTCAAAGCACCTCATTTATCATATATCCCCCAAACACATTATAGGTTAATAGACTACACGCACCACTGTGACTGCGCACCACATACTGTATAAATACACTGAGCTCTGACTCAGTTCCAAGAATCTGAACATGAGAATCAAACATAAAAGGGAATTATCACAGTGGGAATTCAAAGAAGAAGACAGAAAACACAGCATTGAGGAAAACTACATTTAGGAGAGAGAGAGAGAGAGGGAGAGAAGTAGAAATGTGTTGGTCCAGTTAGCAGTTCTAGTCAGGTAAACAAACAAAAAGTTACTACTTCCACTGCCATCAGAGAAATTAAGCTACATGTAAATTGTATTTTTCATTTAGAGAATTTCATGCTGTGTGCATTGCAAATTCTATTTTGTTTACCTAAAAACTTAACATGTGGCGTGTTTTCACCATTACACACTTTTGACAGCGTCCTATATTGCCACACCTCCAAGCATATTACATTGTCAACTGAAAGGTCCCTGCAGTAATGAACTTTCTATGTCAGAAAAATATTTCTGACTTTCCAAATGAAAGGGTCAGGCATTCATGGACAGTAAAATGAAAACACAGTGATGTTGTGCCACACGTGTAATGTTAATTTTACCTGTGATCCTTTGAATAAACCAGCACGGTTATTTTTTATATATCCAAGTGGTCCACCTTGTCTCTCTGAGTTCCTGGTTAGAAGAACTGGGCACTATCTTACAGGAGCTTGACAGAGGGGTCCTTCGAGATGCAGTCACTGGTGTAGAGTGAAAACAGCTTAGGGGAGAGCACACATCCTGTGCTTACTGTCTGGGTGCTGGATGTGGTTTTCCCCAGCCTCACCTGCTGCTTCCTGTCTTTTAGAAAGCTAGTAATCCACTGACAGGTGGGGGCAGGCAGTGTCAGTTTGGAGTGCAGGATGTCCGGGATGATGGTGTTGAATGCCGCCGAGCTGAAGTCCACAATGAGGGCCTGTGCGTACGTCCCTGGAGAGTCAAGGTGTTGCAGGATGTAATGCAGTGCCATGTTCACCGCATCGTCCACTTACCTGTTTGCCTGAGGTGGGGAGGGTGAGGGGGGAGTGTTGTTTGTCAGACCTGCAGTAGAACACATTCAGGTCATCTGCTAGTTGACGGTCCTCCACAGCAGGGGTGGATGGTTTTCTATAGCCAGTGATGGTTTTCAGGCTCCCCCACACAGACAAGGGGTCGTTGGCTGAAA
>NW_018127902.1:243352-257938 GCF_001952655.1 Monopterus albus
CTGTGTAGAATGGGGTTAGCCCAAACCAGATATAATGTACAGGCCTGTTGGGTTCGGGGTCTTTCATTCTTCATCTGCCTGCGTGCAGTATTGGAGGTGGAAGATACCTGGACGTGTAATGTTAATTTTACCTGTGATCCTTTGAATAAACCAGCACGGTTTTTTGTATCCACTTGGACCACCTCGTCTCTCTGAGTTTCACTGGTTAAGCATAACTGGGAAAAAATAGCTTTCAGCTTCAATGCTAATGTTTGCTTTTTCAGTTATGATTTTGTTTTCAATGCCAACCTTTCAGTGCTAAAGACTATAGACAATAGTCTGGCACCATAGAACAAGAGCAGAAAACCTGAAATGGTGACAATACAAAAAATATCAGAGGAGTGTGTCCAGGCAATAAAAGATGCCTATCGCTCTGTCCCCCGCGCAGCCCTCAGACTCTCTGATCACTGTATTGTCCATCTTATTCCAAGCTACAGGCAGAAACTTAAAGCTGCAAAGCCTGTAGTCAAAACAGTGAAGAGTTGGACTGAGGAGGCAAAGTCAAAGATACAGGCCTACTTTGACTGCACAGACTGGAGTGTATCTGAGACTGCAGCTACAGACCTGGATGAACTCACTGACACTGTGACATCTTATATCAGCTTTTGTGAGGATGTGTGTGTGCCCAAAAAGACCTTCTGCACATACAACAACAACAAGCGAGGCTTCACAGTGTTAGGTATTTTTAGTTAGATATCCGTAACATAAAAAACCCAGTCTGAAGTGACTTCTTTTCATTCATTTACATTTGTAGGAACTAAACACTCACTGTGAAACAAACAAAAAATTGTCCAAGATTTGGGAGATTACAGCAAAGAAATACCGTTACAAACAGAAATACGAGTAATACAGTTATACCAAAAAAAATGAGGCCATTTCAGCAAAACTTGATGCTGAGTTGGTTCAACTTGCAAACCTTCTAAGAACCATTCTGCTTCTCCATGGGCTAGAGCGCCACCACATAATTACATCACTCTATACATCTGAATATGCCTCAGCATTCCCAGCGTCAAGCACAACAACAACGGCAGACCTTACCATCTCCTTGTGGTGCAGTTTGACGTCTCTCTGTGTAGAATGGGGTTATCCTGAAGTGATATAATGTATAGGCCTGTTGTGGTTCAGGGTCTTTCATCT
This sequence comes from Monopterus albus, assembly GCF_001952655.1. Taxonomy (NCBI): domain Eukaryota; kingdom Metazoa; phylum Chordata; class Actinopteri; order Synbranchiformes; family Synbranchidae; genus Monopterus; species Monopterus albus. Next base: position 244,529 of record NW_018127902.1, read on the forward strand.
TTCAGCTGCCTGCGTGCATGTTGGAGGTGCAAGATACCTGAGCGTGTAATGTTAATTTTTACCTGTTTTCATTGAATAAATCAGCACTGTTTTGAAGTGACTTGGACTGTCTCGTCTCTCAGAGTTAGCAAGGTAAAAAGTACCGGGTACAACAGCAGCTTTAAGTTTGTGCCTGTAGGTTGGAATAAGATGGACCATACAGTGATCAGAGAGTCAGAGGGCTGCGCGGGCGACAGAGCAATAGGCATCTTTTATTGCTGTGTAGCAGTGGTCCAGTGTGATTTTGTCCCTGGTAGGATAGATAACGTGCTGTCTGTGTTTGGGCAGTTCGTGGGAGAGATTTGCTCTGTTAAAGTCCCCTAGAACAATGAGTGGAGAGTCGGGATGTTCTAGCTCCAGGCTAGTTGTCAGTTCTGCTAGGAGCCGTACTGCACTACCGTGGGCCTTTGGTTTTATGTACACTCCCATTAGCATGAAACTGTTGAATTCACGGGGAGAATAAAAAGGTTTGCAATTGATAACAAGAGTCTCTAGGTCTGCGTTACATGTCCTCTATAGCACTGTGACTTCACTAGAAATCTAATTAAAAGCTAATTGTGTTGCCTGACAAAATATTCATTTAATCTTTTAACTTTAGATTTATGTATATGGCAGTGTTAGGTAATTTTTTAGTCAGATAGATATTGGTTAAATATTTGTTGTATTAGGAATGTTTAGTGGAGCCAGGCTGTCTAGCTCAGGCTGTTAAATGCTTAGTCATTCTCATGAGTTTTTGCAGGGTGCATATGGCCAAGGACAACTAGATAGAAAAAGTTTGCAGGCAGGAGGATATTGTCATTATTATGATATGTGCAACCGTAATTGTAATCATAATATTTTCTTATGTGTAATGTCATGACATGTCATTAGATGTCATGTCAGAATGTTCTTAGATACACACCACTAATCAACAGCCACACACATTGATTTTCTTCATGTTTTGACTATTGTTATGGTCAGCTGCAAAGCTGGCAGGTGACGTCACGGTTTGACGTTGCTGTGTAGTATGGGCCTAACCCAACCAAGTGATAATATTGTATAGGCATTATGGTTCAGGGTCTTTCATACTTGATTCTGCCTGCGTGCAGGATTGGAGGTGGAAGTTACCTGGACGTGTAATGTTAATTTTACCTGTGATTCTTTGAATAAACCAGCACGGTTATTTTTTATATAATCCAAGTGGTCTGCTTCGTCTCTGGGAGTTCCTGGTTAAAAGAGGCGGAAGAAGCTTACAACAAAAATAGCTTTTAGCAGCCATTTTACAATGTAGATGGTTGGCAGGGTCGTTACTTTTTTAATAATTACTAAGTGTATGTTCTACATTATATAATTATTTTGTTACACTGTGCAAGTGATCAAGTGTTTTGACATGAAAATCAGCATTTTGAATTTAACCAAACATCCTGTTTCATAACTACAACGCTGAGGTTTGTAACAAACCAAACAGCGGGAAAATTGACTGTAAATTTAGTGAGTTTAGTGTGGATAGACCTGCTCTCCTACGCACTAGGACACACGACATCACCGCTGTGCACATGGTGGCCGTGGAGATGTATTGCCGTAATAGACAGACGTGACTCAATTGTGGAGGGTTGGTAGCATTTGCTGATTAGTATGTACCAGTGATTCACTAATTGGTGGGCAGATGCTGAGATTTTTGGATTTCAAAGATTCCCGTCATAGTGTTGAGCTGTTTTAAACATACACTCCTCTTGGCATTTTCAGTTGCAGTGTGCTGCTACCAATGTCAGACTAGACATTCAAACTTTAATGGGTAATAAATCAATCTCAATCCACCAAAAGTACACAGTCAAATATAACTATGATTGTTTCCATGGTGATGTGTTACCTTTTCAGTAGACATTTCTGCTGTAGTTAGCCTGAAGGTTATTGTCTGTAATCATTATTAGCTAACGTAAACAGTGGGGGAGTTAGTCTTGTTGCAATGTGTGCCATTTACATTATTTAATGGCAGTTTAAAATAATAAAGCTTCACTTCACATAAGCTAAATTAATATTTGTAAATGTCCAACAAAAACCATGCTTTTGCTGGCCCTTTACCTTGAGTATGTCAGCTCTTTGTGAACTAATATAAAAATACACTGAGTTTAGCTGAATCATAATGCAGTTTTTGTAAAATCCAAAGGATTTTAAAAGGTTTATATAACAGATTACAAAATGGTTTCAGCTGATGGAGGAACATGCTATTCTTCAATTTGATGAAAGCCTTAAAATCATAAAAATGACAAATATTAGGCTTTCATCTAACAGCAATCAGTGGCTTTATGTTTTAGCACAAATATGTAGCTGAACAGTGCAGGTCCTCAATACATGAGATGAACTGACATGATTATTTGAAACAGACAACTGCAGTGGGTCTTTCTTTAACAGAAGTGATGGAAAAATTGTATTAACTTCTACTGTTAGGCTGTGTGTCCTGATCTGTATTACTTTACCCTGGCTTTTTTTTTTTGTAATTGTGGATTGCTCCTTATGTATTTACACCTTGAAATTAAGTGTGAACTCAATTTTCTATTAGAACTTTGACAACAAAGTACATATGTGTTTTTGTATTTTTACAATTCCATAATTTTTTAATAATCTCCAAGCAGTTTCCTGGAAAGAATCATGTAATTTGGTACCAATAATAGAAAAAATGAGTCTCTGGGAGCCATCTTAAAATGTGAAACAATACATTTCAAGAAAAAAAAAACACAAGAACTGCAAAGAAAGTCTGATGCAAGGCCATGTACATGTCTTGCATATCAGACAAAATACTGAGTTCCTACTGACCGGTGGGTAGAGGTGTGCGGTTATTTTGTAACAGTCTGGCATCATTTACATGTGATGTAATGAAGGTAAACACAGTGGAGGGTCATGTGTGATGTGTGCTCTGGTTACTCATTTCTTAAATCACATGCTGCTGATCTTATGAACTGAGAGTTAAATTTTTCATATAGTAGAAAGCAGCTGTGGAAAACAGAACCACTCATTCTTTTATAGATCAACTGACTGAGTTGTTGGCAGACTTTAACACCATTAAATGTTAGTTTTAAATGGGGATAATGTAATTATCTGAGATTTGGGAGCGGGACCTGACCCAAACTATGCCCCTTCCATTTTCGCACTATTTAGACCCACTGGAACAACCATAGTTCTACTTCCGCCTTCATTTTTCCCTCTATTCTTCTATCCCTGCTAGGTCTGCCAGTGCCCAAGAGCAGCATGGATTTTCTTAACCTTCCCCCAAATAGTCAGGTGTTCAAGACACCACATGTACAGAAGCATTCCATATCTGTATATTTTCTTTAGAGAGGGCAGGTCCCGCTAGTGAAATCCATCAGGGCTGTTGTTCGGCTGGGCTGTTTGGCTACAGTAGTTGATTTAAAATTTTAAGCATCATTTGGTTATTTCTGTCATTTGCTGTAAGAACTTAGATTGCCAGTGTAGTGACATTGCTTTGGGATGACCTGGTTCTGAGACATTTGTCCTCAACTGGCTTTATTTCTGAATAAACTTCCTCCTGTTTGTTCCTCTCATCACATCTGCTGCACTTTGTACCAAGACACAGATGAACAAAGCTTATATCAAGGTCAGGAAATGGGGGAACACTGCTTGTGCTTGTTATTATATTCAGCAACTTTAGGCTTCTTGTGCCTTTCCTGCTTGGTCTGAGTTGTATAGCCTCATCATCCCAATAACAACCACAAGTCAAGTAATTTATAAGATGTTCCAACATAATACATCCACAGGCCTAACTATTATGGACAGGGTTGACCTCCAGTAGTTTCTTAATAGCACCACCTATGAGCTAAAGCATTCACTCAAATACTTCACACCACTAGTGACATTCGAAACTTCTGCATATATGACATTGTGGATATAAATCTGGAACAGATAAAACACAAAAAATCCTCTCATTTATTTACATGGACACTTTTGCACAAGCTTTGGATGCTGTAATTCAGTGTAGCCCACAGTGTGGTTGTGTTTTGGGGGCCCATGGTTTTGATCTCACCTAATGACCCACAGACACACAAGCCAGGCCCAAACCTTCTGAAATATAAGTTAACTAAATAAACCAACAAAGTTAAACTGACCTAACAAAATAAACATAAAGGGGTCCATATACACTGTCTGATCAAACCATTTTGAAACACATGGGTAACACAGTCCCTTGTGCTGAAGAAGATTGGCAGTAGCAACTCTGCATAGAGAACAGTAAGACCTCCAGTTCACAAACACATCACACACGCACAGCTTATGAAAGAAAAATAAGGAAAATGATATTGACCATGCAGTGTGTTTAAGCTGTTTTCAAACAGCACATTTCCCTTCGTGCAAATTGTCAAAACATCTGGAACACTAACAGAATAGATAACACCAGATGAAATAAGCAAGCTGGTGACTCTTACAAGGAAGTATTCAGTTCCTTCTTTCCCTGGACTGTACCCTTTAGATCCTTCCAACATTACTTTAAAGGTTAGAGTCTCAATGGCTTTTCTTTCCAGTGTTAGGTAAAAATATATAAATAAATAAATAACCTCAGATCTCAGAAAATCAAATAAAATATTGGATCCTCTCTAATTAAGTTTCCTTCATTTAGTTCAAACCATTCACCCAGGACAACACACATCCAGTAGTCAGCATAAGACGGGAAGAAAGGGGTGTTAAGTCCAAAGTAGTGGAAACATCATTCCCTTTCAAGTAGCTCCAAGGTCGGAGCTACTGCATCTTCCCCCACGCAACCATGTACCGTCCCAAAGTAGTGAAATTAATTCCAGCAGGTAGCATAGCCCCAACAATAACATCATGGATCATTATAATCCGCTTGTTAACCAGCAACATATCACATGGGGCAGACACACTGGCCTCAAGCAGTCAAAACAATCAGGTACTGTGGTCCGGGGGAATCATTCACCGTCATGAGGGCTTCACTGGCCAGCTGCTTATAAGTTAGACTCGGTCAGGTAAAACAGTGAGTCCCTGTAGAGGAACATTCCCAGACATGCAGTAACCTCAGGCCCTGTATTTTTCCTCACATCTTCTGGTCACAGTGCAGCAGCAGGAGGTAAAATATATCCACAAAACCAGGTGGTTTATGACCACTCAAGGAAAATCCTTAAACTATAACATAACACTTAATTTTGTTAGAAAAAAAGTCTTGCAAGTGAGAGTTTGTGAGACTTATAAACTGAGCTGCTTCTGCATAGAAGTCCTAGAACATATGTACACCTCATTTTTTGAGCTTTAGGTCACATCTAAGATGAAAATTCACCATTGTAACATTGTAGATAAGGCAAAAACAAGGAAAAGAATGCCATGGGCTCTTTAAACTCCAGAGACACTATCAAAACGATTCTGTGACGATCAGTTTAATTTAAACAAGGTTTTCCTTTAAGACACTGCAAATGCCAGAACTGCAGAAGGACTCTGGTAAAGCGAGGACCCTCAAAGAAGAACTGGCCACCTGAGAAGCAGCTCCCCTCAAGAGCGAGACCAGAAATCCGGTGATGACAGATTGTCACAAGTATCCTGAGTTGGACCATCTCGGATTTCCGGACCCAGCTTGACTCTGGCCCAAAAAGACCAGTACTTCTCTTCTCCCGGCCACGTGGAATCTCCAGGGCTAATTTCCTGCCAATAGGAAAGTACCACCAGTTAGCCTGATGTCTCATGAAAACTGTAGTTATTGCCAAGCTAAAGTCTCTGACCTATCGAAATTGAGTCATTTTTCTCTCCAGGTTTGGGACTAAACCCCAGAATTTAGATATAGAATCTAAAATAATTTGAGAAATATAACTCATCTTCCACCATCACTAACAACAGATTGAGTCATCCATTAAGCCCAGGCATCTCTGTTCAATGTACCATTTGATTAGCATTTCTCATCCTGATCTTTTTCCCTGTATACATGTTGTATATAAATGTATTTAGATGTGAACTGGCTATTTCTTATGTCATCTTTGAGTTTTTCCTATTTGCAGTAAATCAGTCAATGTTCTGAGAACTCCAGAATTCTGAGACTTAATTAATTACTCTTTGCCTTAATCACAGTGTGATAACATTCAAAACAATCTGGTGCCCCAATCTAACAGTATTTAATATTAAATATTAATATCCATGTTCATAAGTGTAGTCATTTCTGCTACACCTGTCTTCCTGTGCTTGCTGGTGTGTGAAACTGTGGCAGGGCTAACTCCCCCCCGCAATGGAGAAGCTAGTAGCACTGGTGTCACTTCTCCATGCTGAGCTTCAGTGCTGTGGACTGTGGACTGTGGCAGCTCCTGGGTGTTCCACAACAGGAGCTGCCACAAGTTTAAAGCAGAGGGTGGAAAACCCCAGCTGTGATTGGAACTTCTTTTACTTCTCTCTCAGCGCGGCATTCTTCCTGAGAACTAATGGGATTTGGTTCATTTGAGCAGCTAGCAGCAATGTGAATATCCTCTCCACATATGAAACAGAACCATGCCCTTAGCATGCCAGGGACTTGAACAGGTTTTTTCAAATTACTGCCACTGAAAGCAAGCCTTTTCTTGCTTGTCAGGGTTCTCATAAGGTGTTGGTGGCATCGGAAGCTTTTGATTCACAGCAAGTTTTTGGACCTATTTAGTTAGCTCATCTATCTTATTTTGGGGGTGCATGAACTAACTGGGGTTACAAAACTAACCCAAATAGGTACCAAACAGATACTCTATTCTAAAGAGTTAAATTAAATCTCTAAACTAGAAACTCCACCTCCCCAATTGCTGTCAGAATTCCTGGTCTGGTCCTTGCCTTGGGAGTCTGCATATAACCAGGCTCCACTATCAGCCATATATTTTGCCAGACCAGGAAGGAGAGCCTAGCAGTCAGGCAACTCAAAGCCAAAGAGAAATAAATTAATATAACTTAATGAGACAAACTGGTGAGATGGCATAAGTCAGCTAAATGGGCATGCTCCATTTAGAAAACTGCATAGTGTCAAATTAACTAATTCTAGGCCAAATAAACTGTGACAGTGTTTTATGTAAGTGTCTGCAAATGAAAATTACTGAGCATCTGAAAATGATGTAAGTGTGTAAAAATTTGAATCTTCCACTGTGAAACTGAGAATGTGTCCATCACCCTAACTGATGTATTACCTCCAGAATTTCCTCTTGAGATCAATAAAGTAATCTATCTATCTGCTCTTAGTGAATACTGTAAATAAGCTGTTGCACAGCTATGTGTTTAGCACAGACAATCACAAGGCTCAAATGTTGTAAATTCAATTAGGAAGTATAAAACAAAACACATTCAATTCGTCAGTGGTCCCAGATTTTATTTGTAAAGCCAATATCACAAATCATAACTTGCCCCAAGAGGCTTTACAATCTGTACAGCATTGGAAGGAAACAAATGCATGAAAGAAAGAGAAAAGGAGGGGAAGAGGGACAAATAAGAGGCTGGGATTCCCTTGAGGACTTGGATCCAGATCCAGAAGTCTGAACAGGTATCCACAGCCAGAGGAGAGAGAGAGAGGCATACAGTGTGGATGCCTGTGGGCTCAAGGGAACAAACAGATGGTTAGAGAGATGCAGTGGTTTTCAAAAGATCTGCACTAGTCCCATTGACTGGACAACATAGACTATAGTGTAGATAACGATGTTTAGCAGATACACTGAGAATGAAACCTACCAGTGGGAGAATAGTAGCAAATAATCAAGACTGTGCCACTAGATGAAAGTTACAGCTTACAGATGAATTTTAAGTTTAGATTAAAATGCCTCTATCGAGTCAGACTGTCTGATGTCTGCAGGAGGGTTATTCCAGAAAAAGGACATGCAAAGAAAAAAGGCCCTGCAGCCTGCTCTGGGGACAGACTGGAGCCCTTCATTCTGAGAGCAGAGAGCATGAGACAGAATGTAAGCTTTAAAGAGATCAGACAGATATGAAGGGGCATGCCCATTTTGGATTTTGTATGTCATTAGAAGTACCTTAAAATTTGATCTCACATGGATAGGGAACCAGTGAAAGGAAGCTCAAATTGATGTTATGTGGCTGAATTTTCTAGATTTAGGTAAAATTCCCGCTGTCGCATTCTGAGCCATCTGAAGACGTATAGTACGTGACGAGCCTGAGAACAAAACATCTGGATGACACAAAAACAGGAATTAGGTTCTCTGCATCTGCCATGAATAGAACAGACCACATTTAGTTGTGTTATGAAAATGAAAAAAGGCAATCCTAGTGATCTCTTTAATGTGTTGGTTTAGAGACAGCACAGGATCAAATTTAACAATTTTATTATCAGTCAGTGATAACCTAGTAACTGATTCTCTCCAATGGGCTGGATGGCCGAAAAATCTGCTAATAGACACACTTTTGCCGTGGTACAACAATCCAAAATAGTGCATTTCATATCAAAAAATACAAGCTCTGTTGGCAGCAACCCAAGTCACATACAGTGAATGACGTAATCACAGGCTAGCATCAGAAAACACGCCTACTGTATTTAAATGGCTGGGCCATTGGTTGGGTTGGCGCTGCAGATGGCAGCCTCGGTTCTGTACCGGAAACAAATTCCTTGTGTGTAACATACTTGGCCAAATAAAGGTGAATTTTTTTTTTTTTATTAAATACCAGTGCAGTGCAAAGGTCACTGAATGTGGATAAGACTGAATGGTGATCCACAGTAAGCATCTTAGCAAAATGGGACACTGAGGATTGCAAAACATATCTTACAGTAAATGACATCAGCTGTTCAATGACAGCTGTTGATATGTTGGTCAGAACACTACTTTCTCACAGAGATCATCATCATCTGAGTTGTTGAGGGTCATGGTGTGTACTGGGAGAGCTGGGTTATGAGGATGTCCAGACTGGCATTAAAAATACTGGTACTGAAATAGCTCTGTGCCTCTGAGAGGCACTCAGCTTCACAAATGTCTTCAAAATGAGATTTCATTTTTCTTTCTCCTGTATTCTTTAACATGGTCAGAGTGCCACACTTCTCCACAAGTGCCAGTGCAGTCATTTCATCTGGTGAAAAGAGCCTCAGACATTACTAATATAATACTTCTGAGCAAACGTACTGCTTTGTGCCTTCTAGCATTTTTGACACAGCATTTACACTGTCCAGTGCCTTTGTTTGTACAGGAAAGTCACAAGAAATAAAAATTCTTATGGTTTTCATATTTTTCTTAAGGCCAGCTGCTCTGTCATGTTCATCTTTCTTGTCACCTGTGATGGAAATGTTTGTCAGTGCTTTCATTGTGTCTGCATATCTGTATGGCAGTGAAGGACTCATACCTGGGTGACCTGCGGGTGGGGCAACCTTGCATGAAGGTTATGTCTGAGTGAGTCTGTACCGGGACTTTTTTTGAACAAAGAAAGACGGATGTTCTATGGTGTCATAAAATATTTACCAGATTTAGGTTATGTGCCTCATTGTGGAGCACATTGTGCGGGTTATGTGCTGCACAGCACACCCATGTCACGAGAGGTTCCCTTTCCTTGTATCTATTTTTATGTAACTTATGTTGTCTGCACAGTCATTTAGCAATAGTAAAGCCATTTTTCATAGGGCTAATAATGATTTTATTTTCCCAGCTTGTTTGCTGATATGTAAGCTGTCACTTCACCTCTCAAATACAGCTCTAATATTTCTCTGTCAGTAGCTGTTTCAATATGATTCCTTATGATTTTCACATACCCGCACACTTGACTAAGCTGGTCTTGCTTTGACATGTCCTATGTTGTATCCATAATAACTGAAGGAAACAGTGCATAGTTTATTTCTGTCATGACACAACTCACTATGACAAACTATAAATTTGCTCTGGATGGAGGGGCTTGGGTATTTAACTGATCTGTCAGGCCATTTGACCAGTCCATGCAAAATGGGATGCTGCTTGGCCTGAATCTTGGTGAGACAAGTGGACTTCCATCATCAACACCATTGTGGTGCCCTTAACCCCAACTGCTCCATTGGAGCTGTTCAGTGGCCAGCAGGTCAGACTGGTTGTTCTGGACACCTTCCAGTGTGTCTAACTCTACGAATGTGATCAGGGCATTTTGAAAACTACCCTGAATAAATAAAGGCTAAAAAAATAATAGCCAACACATTTCCATTGTTCAGCTGTCCTCTCATCTCTCTATGACTTCTGCAATTGTCTCCAGAAGAAGGGTGCGCTGTGCACATCTCCTTCCTACTGTGCATGGTGCCTTGGAGCTTCCACCACTCGTACATTATACAGGCTCTTAAATAGACTTGAGAGGGCTCATGGAGTTCGATTTTTTTTCTGATAAATGTCTCCAGCTCCTGCCTCCCTGAAGTCATGCCTTACTATAAAAGGACGAACTGTGATCTGGAACAAGCCAGAATGACTAACAATATGCACTGTCCAATTTCAGAGTAGCAAAGCTAGGTGTGTGGCATTTTGATTATGGCTTTTGTGGTCTTAGTAAAACCATTCAGAATAACAACAGTTATTCTGATTTTTGTCCTGTGGAAAGAGCCAGGAGTTTCACAAGATGCCATAGTCAAGATTTAGGTAGTTATTTATTAAACCTGTCGCAAATTACCATCAGGTGTGGAAAATATTGCGGCACCATAAGTTTTTAAATGTAGCATTTAGTACAGCTTTTACTAACACTGATGATGTTATTGAGCACAGCTTTGAATACACCTCTGCTTCAGATCTGCTGCCTGAACACTGTCGATCTGCTGCACTGACCTTGTCCAGGTCATTTATGACATTTTTCACATGAACACTTCTGCCTGCTCCCGTGCTGCCTGACACAGTCTGGTAACCTCGGCAACTACGTGCAAAACAGTCTTTTAGCCTTACATATTTAGAATATCTGCTCATGAAATGAATAGCTAGGCCTTCTTCAATAAAATTCTTTTCCCTTTTCAATCATGTTTGTTAATAATGCCAGCTGTTACCTTCTGCCCAGCTCCAGCACCATCGGGATCTCTAATGCTGATGACTTTCTCATGTTTGGCTTCTGCCTTATTCTTGGGTATAGCAGTCCTCTAAAGTCATCAAATTTTGGCAGCTTGCTTACTTTATCCCTATCTTTTCTACTTTTTCTTCTGAAATTACCAGTGTGTGGAAAAGGCACTTTTAGCATTGTGCTGTTTAGTGGTTGCACCAGAGACTACTTTTATCTAGTTGTAAATTAGACTGACTGGTCAAAAGAAAGGACACAGTAACACGATGCATCAGTTGATTTGTTCATAATGTATAGCTATAAATATATAACATACATTCAGGCCACTGATTCTCATGTCATACATAGATTTAGCTGTTTAGGTCAGAATCACATTATTCTAACTCTTTACAGCTATAATTAGTTCTGCCTATATGTTGTGTCTTCTTACTGGGCTTGTTAACTTTAGCCAGTGTTAGAGCTACATTCAGAAACCAGCTGGGCTTTTTCAGAGATGGAGATTGTGTGAACAATGCTTCTTTACTCTGAGGAAAGGATTCTCAAGCACACACATGCACCAAGGCGAACATGTAACCAGATGCCTAAAAGGCAACTTTGACAGATCTCCAGTACATTTAGTACAAAAGTAACATCATGTAAGCAACAAATATTTACTTTTGCTGTTCAGTAAAAAGAATAACATTTCTTATTTTGATGAGTAATATGTAATTAAACCATTGACTTGGCTGTGGGTGCGGCAAGCTTCTCAAAAGTATTCACGGAAAATTTGAAAATATGTTTGAGTAAAAACAAATTACCCATCATCAGGGACACTGCAAGGTGCATGTATAGAACTAAAATAAATCAAAGCCACTGTATTTCCCCACTATTAAACACTCCATGCTGAACAAACATAGTCAAGCAAACTTGAATGAATAAATAGCTGTATGTGTGTAACTTTGCAGAAAATCACCTGCCAAATCTTCTAGCCACTCTGAGACGATGTCAGCTTGTTAAAAATTTATTTACCTACTTGAGTCACCTGTTACAAGCTGATTAATTAAAAGCATGTTTCTAAATCCCAGAGACTATGCTATGATTGGTCAACAGGACTATTTTAGAGAGTTTGTGGAGAAAGGTCTTAAATTGTCGACGTGTCCTTGTCCCAGCCAATGGAGGGATTAAGGAGGGGGATCAGGGAGTGTGTCTGTGCATGAATCAAAGCTTTGTTCAAATACAGATGCACTCTTCTGATTTCAAATGAGACATGAAAGTACAAACTACTTTGATAGTATAATGCACATCTCTCTTGTATACTTTTGCAAAGACCTTGTGGAAAGCTTGCTGTCGCCAAGCAACAGCTGTAACAAATGGAATATTTAGTTTTGTTTGAAATTGCGGCTTCATGGGTGATGAAGAAATAAAAGCCTCATCTAAATAAAAGTTTGCTTTGATTCAGTGTCACACAGGATGGGTCTACATTACCCGTATACCTAATTTCCCACAGCATGATCAATAAAATTTCTTCTTACACATTATTCTGTCTCACACATGTCAAGAATGCTCTTAAGCCCACAGAGTTAAATACCACCACTGGATTTAATAGAGCACAGGTGTCAGGGTCAACTATAAATCATTCAATCAGGTATACACAAATGTTTTTTCATTAAGGTGTAAGATGTTACTTTAGTTATGCATGCTGTTACTCCATAGAGTCAGAACTAATTTATCTTTGGGATAATTATCTCACTATGGCATGAATGACATCTTTGTATTTTACTTTACTCCTGCTCACTACTCACCTGCAGTTCAAGATAAGAGGAGCATTTGTGTGAACATTGGACTGAGAATTCAAAATATAACTGTAGGCTGCTAATTGGGCTTAGAATCATAAAACTATACTATTTTACTCTGGAGTGGCGCTTCATTCCAATGAGCCATGAAAATTCAGGTTTGCCCAGAAATTGTTCCCTTAATTGAAAGTGACAATGCATTTAGTGATCAGTCAACCACATATGTTTTCTTATAATCATTCCTGACAATTTGTTTGTGACAACCCACCAGGATATCTATTTTAGCACTCTGCCACCTGATTGGGCATTGATAGCTGGTGATTACAATATCTGGTGTTAAGCCCAGAGGCTCCATCCTCTATACAAAATTTACTATGGCTTCTAGATCAATTAGCCACCGGTTTTAAGGGCATTACATGTAATTGCATGTAAATTGGGTTCAGTCCTATTTGAAGAACACCCCATTCACCTGACATGTACATCTAGATGAATCAAATTTCAATTCTATGGCTTTATTTGACACTTCTATTTCCTCAGCACTAATGAATCCATTACTAGCTGAATGACCTTCCTTGTGCAGTATGGACTTCTCACAATGGGACATCTGCATGCAAATTTAATTTACCTGTATGGTGCCATTCAATTCATTTCATTGGTGTTATTTCATTCATTTCAATTG
>NW_018127902.1:258094-263488 GCF_001952655.1 Monopterus albus
TATATAGATAGATAGATAGATAGATATATAGCACTAAATCACAACAAGATCATCTCAAGGCAGTTTACATCATAGGCCAAGACCTTACAGTATTATAGAGAAAAACCCAACAAGTCCCTGTAGAGCAAGCATTTAGTGACAGTAGAGAGGAAAAACATCCTTTAAAGAAAAAAAACTTCCGATGGAACCAGGTTCCTGGTGGCCAGCCTTCTGCCACCTGCCAATCTGTGATGCTCTTGGTCAATGCACTGTTTCTGCTTTGTGTTCTCGTTATTTTTTTTACCCAGCCCTTTCCTTTGTTCATGTTTCCTGCTCTCTCTGCCTGCTCCATCTACACTCACCTGCTTCTCCTCTCACTCAATCAACCAGCCAGCATTAAAGTTGAATTTTCTTATGTGTGAAAGCTCATCTCTCATTGTTCCTGGTTAGCTGTCTTCCCCTTATTTACCTTTCATGATCACCTGTACATGGACTCCAAACCGGGCCATTTAATGTACCTGCCTTGTATTAGTATTAGTTTGCCTGCTTCCCTGTTGCCCTACATTTCCTGTACTATTGTGCTTGCCTGATTTTAGCATGCTACCCATATTGTAGTGTTTTCCTGAAACTGCCATAATACCTGTATTGTTATTTGCCTAGTCAGCCAACTTACCTGCATATTTGAATGTATAGTTGTACTGTGGTTCTGTACTGAGCTAGCCTTATTATTACTGTACCTGGCCCTGCTCTCATACCTGCCATAGCCTTTACCAGTGTTCTTTTTTGCCTGCTTAGTTCCTACCATTATTATTATTATTTAGCAGTGATAGTCACCACCAGTGTTCTTGTTAGTACAGTACCTAATTGTGCCAGCCATGATAGCTGAGTTCTCCTGTTAACCGTGCCCCTGAACTGCTTTCCTGCTACATTTATTAAAGCTCTTTTTGTATCAACAACACTGCTTGTTTTTGTTATTGCATCTGGGTCCGGTAAATAACATGCAAAAACTTTTCCAGTATGGTTTTATTGATTCACAACATAATTCAATCACCATAAAACCAGAGTGTTAGTACTCCTACTGTATTGATCCGGTGCAATGTAACCTCACTGAATAGCTTAGTTAGACATCACAGAAAGTGAGAATCAGCAGAAAATACAAAGGTGTTGTGGGGAAAAGTAATTGTACAGGGACAGCAGTCTGCCTGCTGCTTTGCCATGATTTTCATTCATTTATGAACCTCAGATGTAAAGGTTAAGAACTGTCATCAGATTAGCCATTGATTTCAGTTAGTGCTGCCTGCAACTAAACAACCTTTTTCTGCAATCACTGACTTATATTGATTCCCAGCTTGTTCCATTATATTTGATTGCCACTGGCCAACTGTCAGTTGTGCAACCTGAAGACCAGTTGTCCTCCATTGTTCTCTGCATGTTGTCCAGCTCTGACACCACATCTAGTCAGATTCCTCAGGATGGTGAGTTTATCCCAGTAAAAGACTGCTAATAATGTTAGGCTATGCATGCTTCAGGTCTCAGAAAGGTCAACCAGCAAGGCTACTTCACAGGAAAAGGCTGAGGGGTGTTTCACTGCAAATATTAGAAGACACAGCGGGTTAGCATAAATAATACAGATAATACAGCTGCACAAGCAGTTTATATTGGCTGCAATTATTTTAACAATTGATAAAACTGTTTTAGTTTTATGATTTGATCAATATGCAATTTAGTCTCTAAAATAAAAAAATGCAGAGAACTTGATGTGCAAATTAGCATAGATAGTGCAGCGGATCTGTCTCAGTTTGGCAGGACTAAACAATGATCCATTATTGTTAATTATTAGCAATTAATTATTCATAACTTATCAACCAGATTGTTAACCTTAAGTCTGAAGGATGAGTTCTTGTCAAAACAGTGACCTGAATTATCTGTGGGCAATATTCAGCTTTAGTAGTGAGACCTGCTAAGAAAGTGTCTCTTTGAGACAGAAGTTCATTTGGGGGTCACAATGACTGTTGTGAGGCTTCAGTTCCCATGTCAGAAACATGATTAGCTTCAGAGGTGTTCTGTTGATTCGCTGGGTCACAGGAGGTCATGACATCAAGGACACAGCATTTTGGTTTTGTGACCCGGTGAGCTGGGATGAGCGGAGGTAGGCGACCCTCAGGTGCCCAGATTTGTGATTGGTTGAGCAAGCCTTTTCGCACAAAAAGGGGAATGGAATCAAGTGAGGAGATGTACACAGGCAAAACTGATCCTCCCTTTTAAACCAAACTGGTGTCATAAGCCAACTTTCATAATCCTTCCCTTTTTATAGCAATAATAATTCCATACATTTTCTCCCAACTACCCTTGTTATTAAGAATTCATAAGTCCCATTTCACCATCAGGTCAATTCAATCAAGCTATTTAATATTCCTGCAATCATCATTTACTTGACAGTCCCATTCCATTCAGTAAATGACTGTTTTTTATTTAAATTTATTATTTTAATTTTATTTATTTTTATTAATAAAACAGCATTTTCAGTCTCCTCTCTCTATTTTCCTTCTAATTGTGAAGCAAAGGTCACAGTTTTACCATAACTCATCCTTCAGACATAAGGTTAGTAATTTGGGTTATAAGTTATCAATAATTGTTAATAATTAATTATTAAATTAGTTTTGTTTTTTCTACCATCAGTGGAACTGGTGTGCCGAGGTAATTGTGTTATCCTACCAAACTGAGACAGATCTGCTACAATAGACACATTAACATTTAGCATAAATGTTAGAAGCAGCATGAAACTGCTTGACATTTTGTAAAAAGGTTCAAAAGCCTACTAGCACCTCAAAATATCAGTAAATTAATGTTAGGGAAAATTCCTTTAGTTAAAAAAATATAATTAATTAAAACAAACAAAAACATCCATCCATCCATTATCTATACCACTTATCCTGAAGAAGGTTGCGGAGGGGAGCCAATCCCAGATGACATTGGGCGAGAGATGGGGTACACCCTGGACAGATCGCCAGTCTATCACAGGGCTGACTCTTAGAGAGGGACAACCATACACATGGGAAATTCAGAGTCACCGATCAACCTAAGATGCATGTCTTTGGACATCGTTTCTCCCCTGGAAAGACTTTTGAGCTTTCAATCATGTTTAAGATGTTAATTCATTATTGTAGCAGTGTATATAAGTCAGAAAACAAGGAAAGGCATGCCATGACCATAACTAAGTAAAATCGGTTTCTTAAACATTCAGTTCCATCAGCTCTACTGTCCTTCTCAGCTCTATGGGGTTTTAAGCATTTTGGCATTTTTCAACTCACTGTTTTGAATTACCAATGTATTTAATGTCATTTCCTGACTCAAGTGCTATTTTTTTGTGAAAATCTCTGATGAAAGTGTTCATTAGCTGTTTATATTCTGCAACATAAAAAATGTGACCTCTGCAAGTTTTGCTTACTTAACAGTAGGTAGTGCTGAGCTACATGGTTTTGACACTGGCAAGAGGCAGAAAAATATTTTTGCAAACATACTAAACAGAAACATCACTGTCAGGTCTTTGTTTGATAGCAGTGGGAGATCAGTCCAGTCACTAATTGGCCTGTATTTCTTGATGTCTTCCTATGACATTTAGCTGCAGTACATAGCTGCTGCTTCATTTATCAATGTTGCAGTGATAGATGTATCTGTGTCACTTGTTTAGCTGTGTTGTCAGTAGACAGATGAAAAAAACAATAAAATAATGAAATAAATTAATGGCACATGTAAAAATAGCCACGCTGCCTTAGTTCTTTGCTGACTGCTCATTTGAAGTAATTATTCATTAAAAGAAGGCTGAGTGAATCAATGCAGAATTAAATTAGCTGAAACTAGCTGGCTGTTGGAGTAGCATGGACTATTTTTTCCTGTGCCTGTACCATGTTGTGCTTTCTTGCATATTGTTTATGGATTAAGCACACTATTTTCTTGATTAATGTGAAACTTTTGAGTTGATGACATGCCCCTTTACTACTTAAGCACCTGTGTTACAGAAATTCTTGCTAATCACTAAATTTAGCTTGCCACTTTAGGTCGGCTAGCTTAGAAGCTAGATAAGCTAGTAGCTTAGTTGAGAGCAATGGCTTCCCCCTCTTCCTCTCCTTCTTCCTTTTGCTTAGACTGTCACATGTTCAGTTATTCCTCTGCCTTTTTTAGTGATAATAGTACTTGTAATAAATGTCAGATGCTAGCAGCATTGGAGGTGAGGCTCTCCAATTTGGAAGCATGGCTCCACACCATAGAGAACTCTCACAGGTATGCCATCAGCTACAATGGCTTTAGAATCATCTGTAAGACCTCATCTATACTTAGACTGCTTCTCTTCCATAGACGTCTCGAAGTTTACCTCAAGAGTTGCTTCATCGAAAAAGCTTCCTGGACCTCATCCTGACCAGGCTGCTCAAAGGCATCTTTCCCCTAATCAATACATTCATATTAGATCTGATTAATCTCTCTCTATTAACAGGTTATGTTCCACAGGCTTTTATGGTTGCTGGAATTAAACCCTCACTCAAAAAGCCTACTCTTGACCCAGGTGCTCTGGCTAATTATAACAAATATCCAATCTCCCCATTAGTTCTAACATCCTTGTAAAAGCTGTTGCAAAGCAGTTATGTGAATGAGTTGTTTGAGGATTTTCAGTCAGGATTTAGAGTCCATCATAGTATAGAAACCAACAATCTCCCCCTAGCCTCAGACATTGGACTTGTGTTGGACATATTTGTCCTCTTAGATCTCAGTGCTGCTTTTGACACCACTGATCATGACATCTTATTAAAGAGACTTAAACATGTTATTGGGATTAAAGGAACTGCACTAAGTTGGTTCAATTCTTACTTATCAGAACGATTCCAATTTCTTCATGTTAATAATGAATCTTTTGTGCAGACTGAAGTTAGTCATGGCGTTCCACAGGGCTCTGTGTTAGGTCCAGTTTTCTTCACATTATACATGCTCTCCTTAGGCAATATTATCAGGAAGCACAGCATAAATTTCCATTGAGATGCAGATGATACTCAGTTATATTTATCTATGTACCCAGATGAATCAGATCATTTGGTCAAACTTCAAGTATGTCTTAAAGATATAAAGGCCTGGATGACCTGTAATTTCTTACTTTTAAACTCTGACAAAACTGAAGTCATTGTGCAGGGGCCTGAAAACCTTAGAAATCTGCTGTCTAATCATATACATACTCTAGATGACATAGCTCTTGCCTCCAGTACTACTGAGGAACCTTGGAGTCATTTTTAACTAGGATCCATCCATCCATCCATCCATTTTCCTCCGCTTATCCGGGACCGAGTCACAGGGGCAGCAGTCTAAGCAAAGATGCCCAGACTTCCCTCTCTCCAGACACTTCCTCCAGCTCCTCCGGGGGCATGCCGA
>NW_018127902.1:263602-294478 GCF_001952655.1 Monopterus albus
GGAGGCATCCGAAACAGATGCCCAAGCCACCTCAGCTGGCTCCTCTCGATGTGGAGGAGCAGCGGTTCTACTCTGAGCTCCTCCCGGGTGACCGAGCTCCTCACCCTATCTCTAAGGGTGCGCCCGGCCGCCCTGCGGAGAAAGCTCATTTCGGCCGCCTGTATTCGGGATCTTGCCCTTTCGGTCATGACCCAAAGTTCATGACCATAGGTGAGACTTGGAACGTAGATTGACCAGTAAATCGAGAGCTTTGCCTTACAGCTCAGCTCCTTCTTCACCAGGACGGACCAGTACATTGACCGCATTACTGCAGAAGCTGCACCGATCCGCCTGTCAATCTCCCATTCCATCCTTCCCTCACTCGTGAAGGATGGAACGGGAGATTTAACTAGGATATGTCCTTTAATTCACACATACCCCAAGTCTCTAGAACTGCTTTCTTTCACCTGTGTAGTATTGCCAAAATCATAAGCATCTTCTCTCAAAGTGATGCTGAAACACTGGTCCATGTATTTGTTACTTCCAGGCTGGACTACTTTAACTCTTTACTATCAGGATGTCCCAGTAAGTCCCTAAAAAGCCTCCAGTTAATCCAAAATGCTGCAGCCAGAGTACTGACAGGAACGAGCATAAGAGATATTATCTCTCACATATTAGCTTCTCTCCAATGGCTCCCTGTAAAATCCAGAACAGAATTTAAAATCCTTCTCCTAACATACAAAGCCCTTAAAGACCTCTTAGTGCCTTATCATCCTAACAGAGCACTTCGCTCTCAGAGTGCAGGTCTACTTGTGGTTCCTAGAGTCCACAGAAGTAGAATGGGAGGCAGAGCCTTTGGCTATCAAGCTCCTTTCCTGTGGAACCAGCTCCCAGTCTCAATTCCGGAGGTAGACACCCTCTTTACCTTTAATATTAGACTTAAGAAGGCTTTACTTTTTGATAACGCTTATAGCTGCTGGGGGGCCCCATGATGTTCTGCGGTTCCTCTCCTCTCCTCTCATCTATATGCCACCACTGCACATCACTAACTGTGTGTCTCCTCTCTCCCATACCTTTCTGCAGGTAGCCCTGACTCTGTGTTTCTGATGAGCAGTCACTGGCCACATCGACCCGATCAGTGTTTGATTGTTTGTTGTGTCTTGTTGCTTTTCGTTCTTTTCTCTCTCCTCTATCCACTCACCCCAACCGGTCGAGGCAGAAGGCCACCCACCAAGAGCCGGGGTCTTTCAGAGGTTTCTTCCGTTAAAGGGAGTTTTTCCTCCCTGCTGTCGCCAAGTGCTTGCTCAAGGGGGATTTATTGGGTTTTCTTATATGATAATAGTGATAATAGTAAGGGCTAGATTTTACTTTGTAAAGTGTCCTGAGATGACTTTTGTTGTGATTTGGCACTATACAAATAAATTATAATTGAACTGAATTACAATATTTTTGCCTCTGCTTGTGTTCAGGAACAGAAACACCTACTAATGACCTATATGAATTAGATCTTATTCCAGTCTAGGCTAGGGTTTAGCTTGCACTCTGACTTTCACATTCTCCTTTTTGCCGCCTGTTTCCTACATGTGCATTCTCACACACATGCGCCTCCACAATAATTCAAATTTGCCAGGGCTCAGAACCATTCAGCAGCAAGCTCCAATGCAAAGAAACCACAATAACTAAAACCAGGGAGGCTAATATAAGTTTTTGGACTTTGAAAATGAGCCTACAGACATATTATATCCCCCCTCCACCATCTACCAATTATAAAATGGTGAGTGAATCCGACTTATCTATAGTCTCATTAATAAAAGCCAATCATCAATACAAGGCTTTAATTAACCCTGTTTTGTTGTGAAACAGACATGCTCAGTATTCTATGGAATCCTCCCTGTTGGTGATGCAGCCAAAAGAAACAGAAAATGTCTGCAGCTTTAGAGGACATCCTCAGTATGACTGTCCTTTCAGTTCTGCCAAATCAATATCCTCAATATCCACAAGCAACAGAAAAAAGATGAATGTTTTCATCCATATTAAAGCCTTCTGAAGAGATCCCTTTGGGGGTAAATAGTTCACCTCTTGAAATCTGCTTGTGGAAAGTTGTTAGTATTCTTGGTGATAGATTATAGGCTCTATCATCTTTGACTTTAAAGGCAGGCGCAGAGCATGGTAAGGATACCTCCATATTAGATAAAGGCTTTTTGCTGTCTGGAGTGGTAGCTCCTACTTGAATATGCTTTTATGCCTAAAAAGGAGACTTAGGGTTGTCGAAGAGTTGCCTAATGAGCTTATGGGATAGTAATACAATTATTACTGCTTACTGAATGTAGAACATCTAGGCCTATTATTATGCATCAGGATCAACAGGGCAGGTATGTTATTCTATTAGTTGTTCCTTGGAAACTCCCAGTGAAATCAGCATACTATTAAAATGGTTACCTGACATGACACATGCTAAACACTGTTACCACACAACCTCACAAATCATGAGTAATTTCACATACCAATGTTGCAGGCTCAGAATGAATCAGCATGTCTAACCTGGTGGAACACATTTGATGACATAGTGGTTACATGTCCAAAACATATTTATGACAGCAGTGAGCAGCACTTGGTTAAACTCAAGGTGAATCAGCTCTGCTGTCACTCTAAAATGTGAACACGGCTGGAATCACCTTAAATTGGCTATGACCAATATGTTTACATTAACAATGTATCAACTGACTATATGAAACCAGTATGACAAAATGACAGGGATTCCTGTAGTGATGAACTTACACTATGCTTCTCTGTCATAGTACAGTTTTTGGCCACAGCTCTGAAAACCCACTGCACACAATGTCACCCATTGCATTAAAGTGGCCATAATGTTGGGACAGCAATGTCATGCCTTCCAAGGCATGTATATGTAGTATAATGTTATTTCATTATAAAATGGCTGTCATAATATACATTTGTATAAATTTTGGAAATAAAAAATGAATATATATAATTTCAACAAATACTTAAGTGAAAAAATTTAATACATTTTTTCATGTTTCAGAATTCTTCAAATTTGATTTTTCTATTGAAATATTTTGCATATTTTGCTTTTTACATTTTAATTCACTTTGTTTTCAAAAAAAAATTATACTGTATGCACAGTGTACAGTGTCATGGTCACCTTTTCACTTGCAGTCGGCCATGACGGTGAATCATCGTGCCATTTACCTGATCTTTGTCTGCACCTTGTTAGCTGGCTTACTTAACCTATCCTGTGTTACACCTCAGTTGTCAGAAAGTTTCTTGTTCAGAGTTCTCCAGCAAGTCTGATACTGTACCTGTCTGCCAGTGTCGCTTACCTGCATTCTGCCTGTGTTTTCCTGATATTTGACCTGTTTCTGCCTCTGGACAACAGTGCTGCCCTACCCTGCCTACGTTTGTGGAGCTTCTTCAGTGTGTTTTCCCTCATGGAGACTTCTGTCTGGACTCTGCCAAACTTGTTTTGAAAAAGCCTTGCCTCTAAATATTCTTGCCCAAATGTGCTTTCACTGAGCTCAGTTGTTTTTTGTTGTGTGCATACTGACAAATTTTTTGTGTATTTTTCATTGCCTATTCTCAAAGCCGTGTTCCAGAATTAAGCCCGGCTACTCACTTGTAAGCCACCTGTGAGCTAGTTGGCATGTATTTCTTTCTAACTTAGGGACTCACCTAGTCTTGCTCTTTGAATGCATGTCTCCTTACTCTAGTAGTGTTTAAATTCAGAAATGTAGGTTACATTATGTACTGCCAGCACCATGAAACCCTTTTTTACCATTTTAGGTTACTTAACTCAGGTGATGGATATAAATTTTACTGATAGTATCAGCTTATCTAAAATACTGTTAGGAACGCTCTGGTAGGGAGGTGAGTGAGTAAAAAATGACGGACCCAGGTAGCTGACTTCGGTGCAAGAAGTGCTCAATTTATTTACAGTGAAAAATACGTGTACAACCAGGTGAAGGAATATGGATCAGAACCGGGTGTCGAGCGGCAGTCCGGGAAAACATACAATTAGTGGTGGGTGATAAGGAAGAGGCCGGGCTGCGGATGCTAGGATTCATTCCTGGACTGGTCGTAGAGGTTGGTTGCTGAGGGGACAAAGTCAGAGTAACGGTTAATGGAAGACTGTGTATCGACCTGCGTGGTGGAGTGATGTGGAGTTGTGGAGGTCCGTGGTCTGGTCCGTGGTCCAAAAGAGTGATAGCGGCTGGGAAGACAATACACGGGGCAGTATTAATAGGAAGAAACTAATCAGGTGCAGCTGGTGGTGATTCAGGGGACGTGAAGGTGTGTCAGATAAAGGAATCAGGGGTAAGGGAGCTAAAATAGAGGGAGAGAAGTGAGAGAGGCAGGTGCAGCCGGGCAAACCTGACAAATACTATGCATTTTTCTTCCCCTGAAAGCCCAGCTTAATATCAAGTCACTTTGTGTAAGCTTAGGACAAGGATGAATTTACCTACTGTAACATATGAAATTTATTATGTTTTTAACAGTAACATGTCTCATGAAACAGTATTCCATGTTGGTTTTGGCATTTCCTCCATTAGAACATCCAAAAGCAGCACAAAACTGACATGCAGTGTTTCTCACATCTCTTATACACTGTAAAAAAAGTTGATAAAACTCAAAATTTCATGGCAATAAACTTAGATGTTTGAGTTAGACAAACCTATTTTTTAAGCTTAGGTTTTGAGTTCATCCAGCTTAGAATGTTTACCTCTGTTAATGTACTCCATGTTAGAGTTACATTATTTTACATTATCACAACTGAATTTTTCCTTCTGTCAGTTTACACAAAGTTAAAGTGACTTAAATCTGTGAGTTGGTTTGCAATTTAAGTTTGGCTTCTTTAGTTTTATCAGGAATGGTGATATGTGGCTATCAGGGCAGCTTTTCCTGCATTGACAGCAGGTATAATAAGCCTCATTACTCCTCAAAATCACCTCCAAGAATTAAACATGCATTAGCTAAGATTTAGCACACATTTGGATAAATCAGGTAAAAATTGTCCCTGCTGTACTAATTATCATCAGAATGAAAACCATCTGGATCCTCTGAGATGTATCAAAAGAAACTGAATTACCTACTGTATATCACATCATTTTTTTAAAATATGACAAAAAGGGACAATCTGGAGAATTTTAACTTTGATGAAATGCTGGAAAGTATATGTAAATGTATGTAAAGCTCACCGTGTGTCTAAATAACAAACTGATTAGTTAACTAAACAATTTATTCATCTGAACTCATGATTTAAGGTTACACCAAGTAAATTGGTTTCCTGTCAAGTTAACAGAAATTTCTCAGATTGTAAAGAATCGCAGCTCAAAATTCCTTCTCCTAAACCTCAGATTAAAATCTTCAATTTATCAGGACTCACTTTTGTTGAAACAGCAGATGGATTTGATTTGTTGGCACAATTAGTTTTTTTCCCCTTGAATTGCTATTGTAGTCCTATGCCAAAGACTATAAGTTGCAGTTTATACAGCGTGTGCTCATTCCTCAGTTCTTAGTCCTCGCTGACCTGGAAATCATTCTGGGTAATTGAGATTCAAGATTCAAGATTTTTATTTTCCATTTATGCATAAACACACAGTCTAGGCATATAGGAATTCATGTGCAGGGCTCTCCTGGAGTCAAGTAAAGAGTTTAAAGCCAAAAGAACGAACACCTAGTCTAAATATAAGATTATCCAAAAATACAAAATAGTTGATAAAACTGTGGTTACAGGAATAAGGTATCAGTAAAATGGGGAGTTTTAGATATTGCACATGGTATTGCACATAACATAATTGTATATGGTCTTCTACTTAGTAGGGTAATGAGAGGTTATTTCACAGGTTTTTCACATTTTGTATTTGCCATTAGTTTTACTGTGGCAGGGAAAAAGCTTTTGTAAAATCTTGTTCTGTGTTTGATGATACTGTCTGCACTGCTGTGCCTGAGGTTGTAGGTGCAGTTTTTGTATCTGAGCAGAGTGTGAGCTGGGTGGAGTGGGTCTCTGATTATGTTTTCTGCTCTTTTGCGACAGCGCTGTGTGTATATTGTGTCCATAGCAGGCAGTTCATTCTCAATGATCCTCTTTGTAGTCTTTATGACCCTTTGAAGAGCCTTCCTCTCTGCCTGTGTGGTGTTACCATACCAGACATTGATGCCGGTGGTGACGACGCTCCTCTATAAGCCTGGGTGAAGGGGCAATGGTTCCGACCAGCTTTCCTGAGCTGCCTGATGAAATATAGTCAGTGCTGGGCTTTCTTCACTGTGGCAGCTATGTTCAGTATCTAGCTCAGGTGAGGACGCTCCAAGTCTCTTATATCAGAGTGAGGAGGCTGCTGGAGGAGCCATGGCTGAGGACACATGAGACCATCCTTCTGTTATGCTCTGAGGCAGGTGGACCCAAGTTGCAACACTCACATTCGAAGCACTGGAGAGATGGAAACTGTAGGCAGACACAGCAGGTTTCACCAGTAACAGGAAAAGAGTTGGCTGGGCAACCAGGAAGGGAGCTGGTAGCAACCTGGGAGGTGCCCGAGGCTGAGTTGCTCCAGAAACCATTAAGGGAAAGAATCAGGGCCATCATGAGAAGAGGAGTAGTGGATGAGGTCCTTAGAGGGAGTGGAGGCTGGTGACGGTTGTGCAAACAGTCTAGTTGAGGTAGGGAGGATGTGGCAGCTGATGAGCAGCTGGCTTGCAGGGAACATGGTGAGTACACAAACAGCTGGACATGGTACTCACGGAGAGCTAGCTAGCCTGCAGGGAAGATGATCAGCTTACAAGGCAGGTATGGACGTGGTACTCATGGAGAGCTAGCTAGCTTGCAGGAAGGACGATGAGTCCACCAACCAGGCAGACATGGAGGTATTATTCGTTGGGAGCAGAGAACACGCTGATTAATATGCTGAGCAGGAAAATGAGGAGCCAGGTTTGTTTGGGGAGGAACACACAACAATCTGGCGATGAGAACACATCAGATCGAAGTCAGCTGTGCTAGGCGTGTCTTGTCGCCCTAATCGGTTGCTGGCACATGAGGCGGCGGAGGTGCCAGCTGCAGATGTGACACCTTCACAGTTGTTTATGAACTGATATCTCTTTTTATCAGAAATCAGTTGGTTTTTATAATTTAAGGTGTGATTGATTTGGCACTGGGTGCGATTGCAAAATAAACACACAGTAGAAAAGCAAAGTACAGTATCTCTGCCATGTTGTCATAGCAACATTTACCCACAGGTCCATCACTCACCTATCTCATGCAGCAGATAGACCTGCAATCTATCAAATTTTCCTCTGGTACATTTAGAAAGCCAAATTTTCAAAGACAACTGTTGCTAACTTTTTACTGCTATTTGATACTGTCTGACTGATCAGGCTCCTTGTGTCACTCTGAGCCTTTTGGTTTCATTTTCCCCCACAGTCTGGGGAGAAATCAATAGAATTATAAATCCATACATTCAGTAAAAGCATTGCTGATTTCCTCCTGATGAGCCTACATGAAAACTGTTTTTGTCCAGTACATTTCTGCTGTTGGCTAGGCTGGTGAAGCTCATTTGTTCAGTGCCTAGATTAATGCTAATTTTCAGATGAAATCTAAGATCTCAGATACCACATCTAGGGGTAGCACAGCGATGCAGTGGTTAGCGCTGTTGCCTCACAGCAAGAAGGTTCTGGGTCAAGCCTGGCTGTGTGGAATTTGCGTGTTCTCCCTGTCCCTGTGTGGGTTCTCTCTGGGTACTCTGGCTTCTTCCCACAGTCCAAAGACATGCAGCTTAGGTCGATTGGTGAATAAATTTCCTGGAGTGAGTGTGAGTGTGTGTGGTTGTTTGGGATTGGCTCCAGCCCCCCGTGACTCTGTTTAGGAATAAGCAGTATATATAATGGACGGCTGGATAACATCATCTGTCAGACTGTGGAGATTGAGTTAATACCGTAAATACACATTGTTGGCTCACCAAGTAACAATATTCAGAATTATCCTATTGCATAATACAAAACATAAAAATAATAAATATACTAAAATAAAATGTGCATACACTAAATACTTAATACATTTGGTTATACAGTATATGTGTACTACTGGTACTACTGAGAAGTGTTTTAGTGCAGAAGGACAGGCTCATAGGTATCAGGATACAAGTGAACAATATGAACCAACAGGTAGGCTACAGCCACCTTGCTGCTGCTGCTGCTGTTTAAACGGTTAGTTAGGTTCCTTAAAGCCATGTTTGAATTAACACTGTTGGTCATGTTAAATGGTAAATTGTCTCATACTTACATAGTGTTTTTCTGTGCAATGACGCACACTCAAAGTGCTTTACACTATTCCATTCACCCATTGGTGCACACACCTATTCACACACACACACACACACCAGGAATGACTTGTGGACATTATGCTGTTGTTTTGTAAAACGTTTAAGTGAAAATAGTTATTTGTTATTGTCATATTGTGTTGTAAAATCTTAATTGATAGCTCATTATGCATAGTCATGGCCCAGAGGGTTGGAAGGGGCGGAGCTTAAGATCTTGCTTAGGACTATTTGATGTGCAGAAATATTTTGGGCTACTCACATGCAGGTCTATCTCTGTTAACTAGTTTCTTGTCCTCTAGCAAACGTGTCCTCTACATTAACAAAATCCTGACAGAGACTACTGTTTATAGATCACAGAATAAAACTGTTAAATTAACACTGAACAATCTACCGAGGTTGGTCTACATGAACCATACATTTTATCAGGCCTTGCTAACAGCAGTTGATGCCGACAAATGACACTTATATCCTCCTGAAAGCTGCTAATGCTAATCTCTCTCGGCTTTCTAAATTGCTCATCTCTACTAATTGCTGTCACTATTAGTCTGAGTGTAACCATCCTTCATACTGGATTGTGATGTTCATTGCAAATGTACTGTAAAATTTGGCCACATAACTGAGCCCCTCACTCTTGTGCTGCTAGTGCCATGCTTCACTGTTGCATTAAAGTACCAGCAAAACGTTTTCCAAACTTGAGCTCCTGCAGCTGAAAGAGTCTGAGCAAACATAATCAGCTACCATTTATGCTACTATGCTACAGTAAATCCCTCCTTTTTGAAGGTCATAGAGGTCTGAGACCGTCTCTGCAGAAATCTGAGTTTAATTTAGCTGTTCAAGTGACAAATATTAGTCCAGTATACATGTCACAAGCTGTGGTAAGTTTGTGATTTTGCATACTGAACAAGAAAGAAGTTTGATTTGCACTCCTCCAAGTCTATCAATAGATGCTTACGGGTGGCTGCTTTTTATACATCAACAGTGTATTGCTACAGTAGGAGGATTTTTGCAGGTGTAGGGGAGGTGTGGATTTATGGCTTCACTTCTTTCTCTAGGCCTGAGATTAAACAAGTTCTAATGTAACATCTCAGACATGAGTGCATCTGTATGGAATCGATATCTCATGCTTTTGTGAAATTGAGTTTTAAGAGCACAGAGTTGAGTCTGTGGAACCTAACTTCCATGTAATTTCAACACAGAATTTAAAGTGCTCTTTTCCTGTTTCAGACTTTACAAACAGCATGATAAGGTTATGAATAATAACAGAGAACATGTATAATATGCCGTCCTCAGTTCCAATTCTTAATAAGGCATGCTTAGTAAAGGTTTTAAAAGTTGTATCTAATGGTTTAATTGTTTTGGATGAACCAGTTAATCTGTGTACATAATGGAAGCAGAAAATGCTGTGTAGTGATTATCAACCCTAAGTTTATTTTTACATGTTGCAGGTAAGCTGGTAATATTATTCAGGTTTGTTATGCTAGCACAAATGTTTATGCATTACTTTAGCTGCACTGTGTTGTTAACAAAAGGCTCTTTCTGACTGGAGGAACTTTTTCACATTCTTAGAACTGTTGAACAAAGTATCCCCATTTTTGTGTGCCTGCACCGCAAGAACTGAGAACAACAACAGTCATTAGGACCCTGTTTTGAGGGGCTTTTTTAGCTCCTACTTTAATGGTAGGTACCTTCCAAGAACCATGAGTGATGTATGCATACGTTGACACAGCACAGCTAACTGCCATTTTCTAAAAACCATATTAGCTGTGTAAACAATAGCGATCAGCAGCAATCAGCAGCCATCACCAGCGGCATGGGGAAGTGTAGGCCACCAACAGATACCTCTGCAGAGGGTTAGTGGCTCCTTATATAATTAACATTAACAACATATTGTGTTTAGGTAGTGTTTAGGTGTCATTGCATGTTAACCATTGTGAGCTTGTTGGCTAATCACTAACAGTCGACCGGCTTAATATTATATTGCTTCAGCATTCTTATTGTTAGTGTAAATACAAACAAAAAAAAACCTAGAACGGTTTGGTCTGAAAGCACTTCATGTTTCATTAGTGACTGTTTCAACTGTGTTGAGTTTTCAGCTATGAAATGCTTACGCCTGCACTTGTTATAGTAAGTGCAGTGTAATGGAGCTCATGTTAGTATTTATGTCCTTTGCTGTTATATAGGAATATGGTGTTATATCAAGCTACAGTAAGCGTAATTAGCGTGAAAATGTCAGAGGCATATCATCCTCAAGTGAGTCTGAGACAAGGTGTAATGTTTTGCTCTGCATATTTGTTACATTTTGTTAGTGTTTATTCCAATTAATCAGATTATGACAATTTCTGTGTAGGAGAAGAAATCAAACAATGCTGTGCAGTGATGTCAACTGCTGTTTTCACATGTTGCAGAAAAATGTTTTTAAATGTCTTGCACCAGTTTGAGCCTATAAGACATCATTCTGCACACCACTGCACATGAGTCATGAATTTAAAGAAGGATGTAAACCTGGCTAAAACAAATTATAACTACTTGAGCACATCACTGCTTCATGATAGAAAATGTTAGATTTGCTACTGTGCAGAATCTCGTGGCAAAAAAGCAAGATGGCAGCTCATAATATTTTGGCTTCACCTTTGCATAGAAGAGGGAAGTGGTGACACCATGTCCATCATATATATGTCAATGTTCTGCACAGTTAGTGACAAGAAGTGGAGCGACGTATCAAACTGTCAATCAAAAGTGTCAGATCAACTGAAATAAACCCATTTTTATACCATCAAATTACTATTAAAAACAACCTTATCATAAAAATTTTCCTCGTTTATCGGTATTTACATTTCTCCACAGACTTGCATTAACAATGCATTGCAGCTCCTAGCTGACCGGATAATTTGCATAGAACAGAAACACCCAGATTTCCTGCTCATTATCCTGGGGGGTTTTAACAGAGCACCCACGAACTGGCCAAATACAGACAGCATGTCAGTTGTCCCACCAGGGACAAAACACTGGACCACTACTACACTATAATTAAGGACTCCTATCGCTCTGTGCCCCGTGCAGCCTTCGGGCTCTCAGACCACTACATGATCCATCTCATATCTTCCTGCCAACAGAAACTTAAAACTGCAAAACCTGTGGTCAAAACAGTGAGGACATGAACTGAAGAGGCAAAGTCAGAGCTATAGGCCTGCTTTGACTGTACAGACTGGAGTGTCTTTGAGGCTATAGCTACAGATCTTGATGAATACACTTATACTGTGACATCATACACCAGCTTTTATGGTCATGTGTGTGTGCCCACTAAGACCTCCTGCACCATCATCCCGGACATCCTCCACTCCAAACTGACCCCGTTCACTGTGCATGCCCAGACCTTTCAGTGGATCATCAGCTTTCTGACAGACAGGAAGCAGCAGGTGAGGCTGGGGAAAACCACATCCAGCACCCTGACTATCAGCACAGGTGCTCCTCAGGGATGTGTACTCTCCCCACTGCTGTTCTCCTTCTACACCAATGACTGCACCTCAGGGGACCCCTCAGTAAAGATCTTGAAGTTCATAGATGACACCAGGATCACCAATCTCATCTGAGATAGTGACGAGTCAGCCTATAGATGGGAGGTTGAACAGCTGGTCCTGTGGTGTGCTTATAAAAACCTGGAGCTGAACACACTCAACACAGTGGAGATTACAGTGGACTTTAGGGTGAACACTGACCCTAACCCTGACCTAACGGGTCAAAAGGAGGAAAGAGAACATTTCTGCAGACCCCTCACACCCTGGACATAATCTGTTTGAACTCCTCCCTTCACTGTACGCCAAGACAGACTCAAGGACAGGTTCTTCCCCCAGGCTGTCACCCTGATGAACAGTTAATCCATGTTTATATGTATAACAAGATACAGCAAACACCTCAGTGCAATACGTTATAGACATAATTATTGTACATACTAAATAGCTCTAATTTTAACTTGTATATACATGTACATATTTAGAAGTATATTGTTGTTTGTCTTTTTGTTTTTTTAACTTCATATTTTATTTTATTTTTTTTCTTCTGTTTTACTTGCTGCACATCAGGGGGCATTGAGCCAGAGTCAAATTCCTTGTATTTTAACATGCATTGCAAGTGTATGATTGATTGAAGATTATCTGTTATGATAAAAATGTAGGTGTTGCAAAGTGTTGCTTTTTGCATTTTTGTCACTTTGTATAGTTGTGTCTTTCTGTTGAAAAGACCACACAAGCACAAACACTGCACAACTGAGACAACAAATTTTCAGCTGGATTTGCCTATAAAACTTTACTGACAAATACAGAAACAAAGCACAACTAATGAATAATTTTGCACCCTGTATAGACCCTGTTGATAGGTGACCTGCTCTGATAAGCATTCTCCCTGCATTTTGAAACAGGGCTTTGGGCAGAGAGTATCCTAGTTGTCCTCTAATCTTTCCTGGTAACACTGTCTACCCACCAAAATCATGTCAGCATTTGGATTGGCTCAAAGGAGTATATGATGGGACTAGGATAGACTGATGTGGTGCACACACACACAATCATCAGTGCTGTGTTTCATTTGTTTTGTCTTGTTTCTAACAACCTTGTGACTTCTTGATACACTCTGATAAACAGGACTTTTAGATGGACAGTTTTCTAACTGAATCCTTTTAAAATTTAAACAAAGTTGCGTGAAGTACAGTTCTGAATGGACGGTTATATTCTTGCCTGAAAAACCATCAAACCTTAATAAAATGGCATAATAACAGTCCTAGGAAGAAATTTACAGCGTTGAGCCTGCCCCGCCACCACCATGGGCCAGTGACTAAATAGTTTTATGGGGTAATGCTGTGGTAACCAGCTACACTGCAGGAGGACCATCTGCAGTGGAAAATGAAGCACCTGGTACCAAAAGCGAGTAGAGTTGAGAAGAGTCAAGTTGAGCCTGTACCAGGTGGTGGAAAGGGGGCTTTTGCAGTACCTCCTAAGGGGTGCCCAAATTTAGCTTTCAGAAGGCATCTCCAAAGTGGGCAGAGGGTAGTGACTCCTTCTTTTACTGGTAATCTGGTTAGCTGCAGGGTCACAGTTCCACTAGCCTGACTGTAACTTGTGAATTGTTCCTCCATGAGGAACCTCCCAGCTGTTCTTGTATGAGATTTACCTGCCTGACTGAACTCAGATGTGTTCTTTCACTTCATTTTGTGACTGGCTCCAAACAATGTGAAAGGTGCATGTTGCCACTTCCTGTGGCTCTTGTCTTTATATGGTTATAATATTCTACATATTGAACCTGTTCTCCGATACGTAGCAAAACTCTTCTTCTACTTCCATTGTTATCTCTATTCCATAATCCTTTCCAAGTTTACCTCTGTTTCATCTTCTACATCTATAGCCTTGGGTCCATCTAGCTTATGCTCAACATTTTACAAACCTTACATTTATTGGGTGCTTTTTTATTCATGGTACAGTATACAGTGGTTAATTCAATGTTGGCATCAACTTGGGTTTTGCTGATTATCGCTAAACACCATAGATGAGCCTAGTGAGAATGTCATTAGTCATTCATCCTCTCAAGACCATGAATGTCTGTACAAAACTTCAAATCAAGAAATGGTTGATTGTATGGATGTTTCAAAGTGGGGAACTGACTGGCAGAACTGACTGTAATGCTATCATGGTTAAAAAAAAATCTACATCAGCTGGCTAAACATAATTTCTCTCTATGGATTTCAATAGATTTTAGTCTTAGCTTTTGTCTTTTTTTAAGATTTTCATGTTTCTATTTTGTTTAATTTCCCCGAGCCCAGTAACCAGGCTGGCGTAAGTGGTACATTCAAAGACACGCTGATATTGTAAATACAAACAAGTGAAATCATTGTTTCTTATCAAATTCAAGGCATTTGCTTCTTCTTTTTTTTTTTTTTTTGAAGTCCTACGGAATCAAAAGAATTACTTTCGCCTTGTAGGCCCTTGAAATACTGTGTAAGAGCATGTTACCTTTGACACTGTAATGACTTGCCAATGTGCTGTAGCATACTAGGAGTTTTTATCTTCTAAACTCAAAAGTAAATCTGTAGTGTCCATTTTCCTTGCAGCGCTTACAGATGTTGCTGAGTATTTGCTCTGGTAATCACAGCTATGATTCATTCATTCCCACCAGTGCTTCTGAGACTCTGAGGTCATTTATGAATGCTAGCAGTGAAAGGAAGTGTTTGAAATTCAAATTGAAAATGAAAACCTTACAAGAGAATAGAAAAACCATACCTTGCACTGTTACATTGCAAACATTCTAAGATGAATCTTATATCTTTTAAAAATATGACATAGAGTAAAAGAACACTGATATGCTGCCACATGCAGCAGTCCCTGGATAACATAATATAGGGTTTTCATTCAGTCTCCCATCTTGAATGCAACCCCACATCAGAAAGAGTTGGGATAGTATGTAAAATCAAAAGTAAAACTGAAAATAGTGATGTGTAAATCATCTTTGTCCTCTGTTACATTGAAAACAATACAGTAGCATATTATTTGATGTGATACCTCATCAATTTTATTCTTTGTTCATTGTAAAGACTCACTTCAATTCTGATGCTGCAACACATTCCACAAAAGCTCTCTGATCCCTCAAACGAAACTGCAACAAGAGTCATCACTCTTCTATAAGCAATATAACTACATGGGCTCATTACTTTGGCACACCTGTGTTAGGCACTACAATACGTAGTTACATCAATAAATGTTGCTTAAAACTGTTCTGTGCCAAAGAGAAGCCCTGTGTCAACAGTGTCCAGGAGCACAGTCAACTGTTCTGGTCTCAGAGACATCTTGGATGGACCATCACACAGTGAAAACATGTACAGTGGTCAGATGAATCAGTATTTCAGGTCTGTTTTGGAAGTAATTGATCCTGTGTGCTCTGGACCAAAGTCCAAAAGGACCATCCAGACTGTTACCAGCAACAAGTCCAAAAGTCTGTCATGGTCTGTGGTTGTGTTAGGCCTGTCTGCAGTCCCAACCTGTCCCTAGTAGAGAACGTGTGGTGCATGTTGAAAGGCAAATTGTGTCAACAAAGACCCAGGGCTGTAGTACACCTTAAGAATGGGAAAGAATGACACCTAACACACTTCATCTCTTGTTGTTCTCAGTCCCTAAACGTCTTTTAAGTGTTGTGAAAGGAAATGTCAACATCACACCATGGTAAACGCTTTACTGTCCCAACTTTTTTTGGAATGTGTTGGAACATCAGATTTGAAGTGAGTGTTTATTTTGAACAAAGAATAAAGCTGATGAGGTATCACATCAACTAACATTCTGCTGTGTTTTTTTCAATGTAATACAGAACATGCTGCTGTGTTTTTTTCAATGTAATACAGGACATAGATGGTTTACACATCACTGTTTCCAGTTTTACTTTTGATTTTACATACGGTCTCAACTTTTTTCTGATGAGGGGATGTACATACAAATTTACATTAGTCATTTTGTTAATATCTTTCAAAATTCCCTTTAAAATCTTCTGGGCTCAAAGCCTATCAAGCAAATTCAAACATCCAGCCATAGATCATCAGTAAATCACTTTCACTTTGATAGATGATGACCCCCTACCCCTTTTTCCCTCTCCCACTTTGTCTGTGTCCTCCTAATCCTGTTTATAAGGATCCATTACCTCCTCTCTTCTTGCACCATTCCACATTCCTCTCAAGGCCCCTGACACTGAGGACAGATGATGAATCAACAACACATTTCACTGTAACCTTCCAAATTCAAGCAGCTTGTTGTACATCCTGCCTATAAGGCTTGTTTCCTGTCTCCCTCCACTTCCCTCCCTTCCTCTGTGAACACGAGTGCAGGACAGAGTAGGCATTCCATACACATCAACAGCTCAAGCGTTCAATTTAAAGGGGAGGTGTGGGAGTTGAGGCCGCAGCAAAGGGCCCATAATTGGCATCCTTCTTGTCTTATTAAAGGGGAAAGCAGTGGGATGGATCCCCTAAGCCAGATCTTGGCCTTTATTAGAATTGTGTATAAACAGAGCCACACTCAGAGAACGCTAAAGGCATTGCTCATCACAGCGTTTTTGTTCTCAAGCAGCAAATTAAATTAATTAACCGTTGTAAATGGAACTTATACTGGCTGAAACATTACTCAAGCAGCAATTACTTAGTTAAAACAGAGTGCAATTGTGACCACTAAATAGTGCCTGCAAGTGAATATACTCGGTTTGTGTCTGTGTAAAGTTTCATCTTGAGCATAATTGTTCTGTATTCAACAATTATGGGTACATCTCAAAACGCAAGCCTGTTTGTTTCTTGCCCAAATTTACAAGGCCTTCTATTTTTCATAAAACCATTCATTTCATGTTCAGCCTTGAAAGCTCTTAATGGAGTGGCCTCTTCTGGTTCAGTAAAGCGCATTGGTTTAACAAGTTTGTGCCATTTGATGCTCAAGGACTTAATCCCCCAGGGGAAGAAACAATGATATGTAAAAAAAAAAAAACAGGGTTCTTTCTTCCTCTGACTATTGAGTGATTCTCTTGACCTCCTTGCACTGTTCAGAGCCATGCTGGCTATGAAGAGGACTTTCAAGAACTGCCACCCCCACTAAACGTCAGCTACCAGCAGTCCCACAGCCACCACAGCCCCTCCTCCTCTGCCACTCTCAGCTGTGCTAGCAGCTTTCTCCCTTCATGAGCCCTATTTAGAATACGCTGACATCTGAACAAATCTGACAATTAGCAGTTTGCTGTTTTAGTAAATGTGCTGCAGTATCAGTGAGTTAATATTTCCTTTGCCAGCTGAGTAAGAGGGTGGAGATCCTGAAAAGGCTCTAGAGAGGCTTTGATGGAGATGGCACATGCACAATTATCATGTTACCCCTGTGGTTTTCCTTAACAGCTTATTTTTCAAACAGTGGCGAAATTAGCTCCACAAGCAAATTGTTGGGCTCTAAACACTTATGCACTGTATACATCGCCCACTCAGAAGTGTAGATAAGCATTGTGCAATGCCAGTAGTTTCATTATGTGTAAACGTACAGTGAATGGTTTAATAAGCCTTTATTCTTTAGTTGCTTCCCCAGTTGAGGATATTGTCAAAAGTACTTTCTAGTGATGCTGAGTCACTGTATTGTGTGAAAACCAGTGTTTGCATATTTCTGGCAGTCAGGCCTGGAAAGAACTGCCAACAAAGACATTCAGTTACTAGCCTTTCTACTGAGACAATGGGACAGATGTTATTTTTTAAACTCCCATTTATTTTGCTGTCACACCCAGTGCGACTTTTGTAAAAGATTCATTCACACCTTAAATAAATTTACTCACAAAATGCAGCTGATCACTGGACTACTGGACTAAAGAGTTAGGGATTTCCCTTAAACAACCGTACATGAGGTACCTGGTGGTTTGGGGGACCCTATGCCATTGTTTATATTTCCTATAGGTAGAAGTGTCTGACTTGTTTTCAGTTTTTTTATTTAAATTTTTTTTGTTAAATTCCATTACAGATACTGTTCAATAATAATGTAGCCTGATGGGGGTGGAGAGACATTTGGTCAGGTCCCACAGCATGACCTGCTGGGGCATAGACGGTGCTATTCTAGAGTTATTTTTCCTGCGTGCAGTGACTATTGCAGTTCATGGCCTACTACTGTTATACATAGTTGCGAGTGTACAATAAGAAAAGCACCACGGTCATGTGGTATATGGGGCACAGAGAAGTGCATAAAAAGACAGCTCTCCTGACTCATTCTTCAAACCCACTGTTAGTTACAATAATATGTGCATGCACATGCAATGAAATCCAACATCCAAGATTTGAAAATCAACAGCTCCCAGCTGTAATGTACAAACTAAGTTGTTGCCACTTTGTATTGCAAATCTGTCATGGGCTGGTACTGGTGGATCCAATCTATGGACATGTAGTATATGCAAGTGTAAGTGTATGTGCTCCCCAACTGTCAGCTACCTACTGCTGATCAGCTGACCCCCATTTTCACACACATCTTCAATAGATCACTAAAGCTGTGTGACGTTCTCTCCTGCTTCAAAAAATCCACTTAGTTCCCAAGAAACCTTCCATCAGCAGAATGAATCACTACAGACCTGTCGCCCTGACTTCTGTAGTTCTGCAGTCCTTTGACTGACTGGTGTTGGCCCAGCTGAAGGACATTGAAGACCATCTGCTGGACCTCTGGCAGTTTGCCTACAAGGCAAACAGGTCAGTGGACGATACAGTCGACACGGCACTGGATTACATTGTGCAACAGCTCGACTCCCCAGGACCTGTGCACAGATCCTCTTTGTGGACTTCAGCTCAACATTCAACACCATCATCCCGGACATCCTCCACTCTGAACTGACCCAGCTCACTGTGCCCGCCCCCACCTGTCACAGGTGTCTCTATATTTTTGTCCTCCCCAGCTACATAAACAAGAGGGTCAGAATATAAAGAACACCTCTGAATATAATGCAGTCCAGTACAACATCACCTTTAACTATGAAATTAGTAATAAACATATAGTTGAATTTATACATTTATGACAATTTTACCAAAAACGGAACCATTTTGACCTTCATAAATGTTCATATGTGTATAGGTACATATATCTATAAGTAGTTTTTGTCAGTGTTTTTTTAATAAATATGCATTCTTTTCTTCTTCTCTCATTTTCCTGTTTCCTTGCGCCCTTATGGGAATACACTGCATGTGCACTTGACAGCTACTGCGCCAGAAAAGCTGATTTTGATTATGCTAAGTGGGGGCTGATGTATAAACACATAATTAACACTGCTGTAGTACTATAGAAAATGTATTATCTATAATATGAATTTAATGACAAATACTGTACATTAATAAACTCGTCTTTTTCCCATAGTGTGTTATAAACACATATATACACTGAGTCACTGTCACTGAGCATTTAGACAATTAATTACCGCTTTATTTTTAACAAAGCCACACTTGAATCAAACAGTGATTTCCATGTCATGGGATGTTTAAAACTAATAAAATCACTAAGCAGTAACAAATATTGAATGGTTGGGGGAAAATCTAATATAATTAAAATCCTCAGAATCAATAATGTTTTGTCATTCATTCCACTGAATGCATGTAATTAATGCAGTCTTCACTGTTAATCATGAAAGTGGTTTGTCAACCTGCAGCAGGTGCCAAATATTATAGTACTCATTTGGGATATGAAGTTTGTCCAGCAGCTGTTTCCATATTGGCAAGCCACATCAGCACTACATATTACTTTTGGACATTAAGATTGTTATCATCCATGATGCTTAATATCTATCCATCTCTATAAACTAGTGGAGAATTAAAGGGAGGAGGTAGATACGTAGATAGGCAGAGGGAGAGACAAACAGAGATGGCTGTTGGAGCGGAGATGCAATTCCTTGGCCCCGAATTTTCAGCTAGCGGACTAGTGTCAGAAGCAGTGACATAAATGATGTATCTATGCAGACCCATCAATTACACTCAAAGAGGGCCTAATGGAGGTATAAAACTGGACAGATAAGAAGTTTCGCTTGGAGCTTTCATAAATCAGCCACTCGGAATGACCTATATAAAAGTGAACAGCACTGGCAGGCTGCATAAATTACAAAGGGATGCTGTAGGAAGTATTACTGTTATTGTAATTATTACAAAGCTTCTAGTCATCTTATGAACATGTATTACATATCCTGGTAAAATGCATGGAGGTTTACAGCACAGGAATATGATTCACATATGATTTATACTCTCTCTGATGGATCTTTATAATACAGTAACACCTTACAGGCAGCCAGTTGTTAGTATATCACCAATTGTTTGCAGTGAAAATTAAATTCTGCAAGGCTGATCAAAAGATAAGTAATAAATAATATTAGATGTTATTTATTTTTTTTTTTGCATTACATATACTGTAGCTGTAGTTTCAGCCTGGGAGTAATTGTATGTGTTTATGTTCTCATTTGAGTTTGACCTTGACCTGGAAATGACTCTGCATCTGAGCTAAATATCAACAGAGTCCATTCCATTTTGGAACCTGCTGCCATTTAACACAGGGAATGATATTAGCACCAACCTCCTCAATCTAACTGGAAAATGACCTTTCAAAGCCTCACATGTTTCTACAAGAAACAAGTGTGTACCTTGCCTTCATGCAGTGTACCTCATGTTGCCTGTATTGCCTCAAGTCACCACTTTGTCTGCACTCATGCAGAAAGAGGAAGAATGGGAAAACTTCCTGGTATGGTGACATCACAGCCTTCATGCATTAGTTGAAGATGAAACAGCTATGTAATCACACCTGAGAAATGGAAATGAAAGCTATTTCAAAGTTGCATATTTTTAATAGTTCATTATGTTAAAACATATAGATTTGGAATCGTCCAGTTCTGACATTTGACTAGTGATAAGGTTCTATACAACACATAGGGAGATAACTCTATATGGGTTGTAACATTTAGCTAAGATTTTTTGTCCATGCAATTTTTCAGTGTAAACTTGATGATGGTACTACTGTGCACATGTTAGTCTTGGAATAACTGTTTTCCTCCACTATTGCTGGAGCAGCTGACTGAAACCTGTCACCTTCCAGTATCAACAGTAATGAAGCTGCTATTTCAGAAGTACACTGTTACCTGGAAAAAAGCACAGCCTCCAGACAATCATGAATGGTCATAACAAGATGCTATTAAACTCTTTTGCCACTGGACTGGAATAGCATGATTCAGCCATGCAGCACTTTGCATAGCCAAGCTGTGATCATCTGCATTAGCTCCCACAGCATCAGAATCAGAATCAGCATCAGAATCCACATCTACTTTATTGGCCAGGTGTGTCAGACACACAAGGAATTTGACTCTGGTACATCGGCTCTCAGTGTCTATGTACATATTCCCATGCAAGGGGGAAGTAAACAGTAAACCATCAAAAGGCTGTGTAATATAACAAAATAAGCAGTATTAACAGCAACAAACAGTGCAAACAATGCAGAAAAAACAGTATAAACAGGCAGTAAACAATGCACACAGACAATGGAATGCTCATTGTGAACGAGATAAATAGGAATAAAAATAGAGTACTTAAAATAGAGACTTATACGGATCTGTATAATCTGTACAGTGTATATTTACAGGTATTGCACTGAGGGTTATTGTCCAATCATACTGTTGTGGGTTAAGTGTTCATCAGAGTGACAGCCTGGGGGAAGAAACTGTCCCTGTGCCTGGTTGTCTTGGTGCACAGTGACCTGTAACGCCGTCCAGAAGGGAGGAGTTCAAACAGATTGTGTCCAGGGTATCAGGGGTCAGCAGTGATCCTCTCCGCCTTCCTTTTGACCCATGAGGTGTATAGGTCCTCCATGGAGGGCAGGTTTGCACCAATGACGTTTTCTGTAGTCCTGACTGTCCGCTGGAGTCTGTTCTTGTCCTGTTTGGTTGCTGAGCCAAACCAGACAGTGATGGAGGTGCAGAGAACAGACTCGATGATTCCTCTGTAGAACTGTATCAGTAGCTCCTGGGGCAGGTTGAAGTTCCTGAGCTGGCGCAGGAAGTACATCCTCTGCTGTGCCTTCTTGATGATGGTCCTGATGTTGGACATCCACTTCAGGTCCTGGGAGATAGTGGAGCCCAGGAACTTGTAGGACTTTACTGCTGATACAGTGCTGCCAAGTATGGTGAGGGGGGCTCTTCCTGAATGTCTGATATGATATGCATCAGTGCTTAACTCTGCCTTCAGTGCCTTAAGAGTTGTACTATTTTCAGTAGAGTATGTTTCTAGTTCTTATGTAACATAAAGAGTAAGTTAATGCATTCCAAATGCACTGTAACTACGGCACATTAAATGCTTTCTGCTAGCAAACAATCGTCACTCTATCACTGACCGACATTTTAGTTTTGCCAGGTTTCATTTTCCTGAATCTCTACAACCGAAGCAGTGATGGCAAAGTTAGCAAACGCTTTGGATTCATCATGTCCACTTTCGGCAGGCTTACAAAAACCAAAGTTATTCTTAAAAGCCACAGTGAAATTACTGGTGTAATCACAAACGTTAGGACTGGTTTTACACTGCTGAAGTGGCACCCAACAGAGAGCAACTAAGCAAAAACGTGTGTATGGAAAAGCTCTCTAGCAGGTTTTTATGGTCTCTAGCTCATGAAGTCTGCCAGCTTTTTCCCTCCATAACTAGCAGGTTCCCAGCTTTGATAAAAAGCAAAATGTCATAACTATTGAACTGATTTGATACAAAATCTGTCACAGACTTTCATGCTCCTCTCAGAATGAGCTCTGCTGATCACCTGATTCCTCAAACAACATCATGTGTTCAAAATACAATATGTCAGTGGTGGTTTGTGACCAAATCCTTACACTCCTATCAGACTAAGGAATATTAAAAGAAGAATCAGCCACAATGAACTGGTTTATGTGAATAAAGAGGTGAAAGCTCCACAAGTAAACATCAGTTTTGGTAAACAATAAACCTTCAACACTTCATCAAAGTAAGCCAAACACTGTATCATACTATATCACTAACACCATGCCTGGATTATGAGGTTTGCTCACGATCCTAAAAATGGCATGGTGTAGCTACCATTTTTACATTACACATTAGTGGTACTACTACAGTATGCATTTAACAACTACTGATTTTGAATTTCCCACAGAAGATCAGTAAATTCTTATGATCATACTGTGTTTTGTTTTATTTATTTCATGCTGAAAAACAACTTACTGTAGCTTATTGAATTAATGTAGGGGAGTAGAAGGTACAAGTCAAAGTATGATGTCACAGAAAAGTAAAGTACAGATACCTAAAAATTGCACAGTAATAGAGTACATGTACTTTTAAATAAATGTTTTGTTGTGGGAATTAAAAAAACATTACAAATCACATAACTCATAAAATAAATGTATGTTATAATTGATGTTATGAATATATATATGTTTGGCATCATATAAACAAAGTTATAAACCATATTAAAAATAGATTCATGTTTGCTCACTGTGTAATCATGTTTATAGTCCAGAGGTTTTCAGCTAATTGTGACCCAGG
This sequence comes from Monopterus albus, assembly GCF_001952655.1. Lineage (NCBI taxonomy): Eukaryota > Metazoa > Chordata > Actinopteri > Synbranchiformes > Synbranchidae > Monopterus > Monopterus albus. The sequence continues at coordinate 286,955 of NW_018127902.1, forward strand.
GACCATCACTCCGACTAAGAAGTAACCTGAGGACCATTGTTGTAGGGTGGCTACACCAGATGGCCCACCAGAGGGTCACAGACTGCTGGTTGAAAGCCCCTGTTATAGTAATTTGGAATATGGCTGTGTGTTCAGTAGCATCCCAGGGAAAGCTCCAGACCATGGTGGTGCTGTTCCTAGTTTCTCTACTGGGTTGTGCACCGCCTGAAGTAAAAACACCATATTAGGTTTTGGGGAAAGTTCTTGGAACGGGTCCACGTTTTGACATGGGATGGTACGTGATGAGCACCAGTATGTTCAGCTGTTCCCAGGCACAGCTCGGTTTTATTGCCTTTGTCAGTAAAACCTGTTACATCGGACTCCAGTGTTCAAGTGAGTCTTTCCACAACAGTTGGTGGACCAGTGTGGCTATGTTTTTCAACCACACTGTCACCTCTGTTTTTACACTGTGATACTGTTTCAATTTAGTGACATATCCAGCTGATCAGGTGTTTAAATGGTAAATGGACTGTATTTTATATAGCGCTTTCTCACAGTGTGTTGCACTGGCCAAAGCGCTTTACAGAGATGATACACCATTCACCCATTCACACACAACATTCACACACTGATGACGAGGCTAGTGCCTCATTGCTATAAGCTCCCACAGTAACTAATACACCTTACTGCAGAATTCATTTTTAGCAGCACAGCTCATTTCCCAAAGAAGAACCTGTGACCCTCTACAATATATAAAGCTTTGCAAATGTGAAAAACTTTCCTCCCCAGAGAATGCCACCCTGTATCTCTTCCATGTGCTTTAACTTGAGCAGTCAAGTGATGCTGACTTGGAGAACTGTTTCACCCCAAACTTCTAAACATAGAGAGTGAAAGAATTGTGTGTTCATGACAGCTTGGGTCCAGAAGTACTTTGTCCAGCTCAGTAACAAGATGTGTCCATGCCTGAGCACTTGGAGAGGCAGCTAGTCTCAGCCAGTCAGAATGCAAGACATGGCTTTTTACACCAAGGAATTAGAAGTGATGGAGGAAGGTGAGGGTAGTGAAGGAAAGGAGTAAGACATATAATTAGGGCACAAGACAGAGATGGTGAGGTGAGAGAAGGCAGTGAAGAAAAAAAGACAGAGGGGAAGAAGACACTGAGGAGAAACACAGAAACACAAAAAGGGGGAAACGGAAGAAGAGAGAAGCAAGTGGAGATAGAGAGGCAGTTTGAGCTGAAAATCATTTAGCGCTAAGCTAAATGCCAACTAAGAATAGATTTCGAATCAATCAAGCCCAGCTATCTGGCTGGAAATTAAATGTCCCCTAGAAAGCATGGCCTTTCCCCTAAAGGCTTGAAGGAGGGTGTTTGGTTTGTGAAACTTCAACAAAACTATCAAAAGCCCATGGGCACCCTGCTAAGTGTCATGTTACATGCTACAAAAATCAATGTGTTAAAAAAAAATCTAATCAAAGTGTGACAAACAAATATCACCACAGCAATCAAAACAGCTTTTTGATTAAAAAAGAGAGAATAGATGTATCAGCAGCAAAGTACAAGAAAAGCAAACTAGTATCCTCATAAGTGGAGCTCTTGCTTTGATGCTCAGGTTTTGTGCCTTCTCTGTAGATTTGACAGCATGGTTTGGTCCCCCTACATTTCCTCAGTGTTAGTCTGACAAACACGGCCCCTGGAGTCATCCGTCCTCAGCAACAAAGACTGCATTTGAACAGTATAAAGAACTACAGTGTCACTCTGTTTCCCTTCATGCATAGCTGCATTTAGAGTTAACCCCTCATTGTTAGTAGCTAATTATGTGCAAAGAAATGCCAACAGAGTAAAAAAAAAAAAAAAAGAGAAACAGACACTTGCACTGTCATCTGTCCCATGCATTGTGCATTAGATTTCCATTATAACTAGCTCACTTGCTAATTGTTGGGGGCTAAGTAAAAACATTCATCCGAAGAGCTCTTATTATTGTCTCAGTGGGTTTTTAAGGATAAAGGCTTCAAAGGCAGTTTTCTTTCTGCCTGCTTCAAAAATACATGCAGGAATGTGGCAAAGATTTCTTTAGCTATTGCCACCAAGTATTTCTTTGCCACTGATGATATAATGTATGTCACATGAAACTCGGCCCTGCAAAAATCCTGTCTTTATTCATCACTCTTAATCATTTCCTGCAGATTTCTCAAGACCACATTTATTGAATTCATCTATCTTTCTCTTGTTGAGGGTGTGGACAAAGATGGATTGCTCCAGCTGCCAGACTTAAGGACTTTCCAAGCCCAACAGAGCACAACTGACACTGCTTAATTCTCTATGTTCCAACCACTGCCTCATTTCAAGCACACAAATACTCTTTATGGATTGGGGTTAGGACAGTGTAGGCATTGGGAATTCACTTATTTTAGCTTTGTTTACAGTGATTATATATCAGGTTTACTGTGTTGCAAAAGACTGGCCTGTCACGTGGGGAAAATGTGACACTGAACCTGGATCTCAGACCCTCAATGGCCCTGAAGGACCCCATTCATAGTCTGTCTGGTCTGGCTCAAGTTAATTTGATTATTCATGAATTTGGGTCAGAATATGCACCAGTAAAGCAGGATCATCTCAAATGATAATGGCTTAGGAGCTGCTGAGAAATATACTTATTCACTTAGAGCCAGCCAGCTGGAACATACTGTATCTGTCACCATTCAATGGCCCTTTATTGCTTGTTATCAGGACTATACTTCTGGCTCAACAGGGCCCTACCCAATATTCTAGTAGGCTAGTAGGTGCTTATCATTGATACATGCTATAATAATTATTGTATGACAAAGGCAAAGGAGTCAGACAAAACATGCCAAATGTTTTTATAAATATCCCTGCTGATTATTGTAATGATGATCACAAAGCCCCTGTAAAGTTAAGGAAGTAGTTATTTTAATTCAAACCATGAGCTTTTGTTAAACCAAACCAATTACAATAGATTTTGTTCCTAAACCTCATTAAGTGGATTTTGTGCAAACGCTGATGGTCTGACAGTCTCAAAGTCCACTTTCCAGAAAGTTACTGCTCCGATGTTCCCAATAGGTTAATCCAGCCAAGATTAACCAGATGAAACTGATGTAGCACCTTTCTGGATGCAACTTTAATACCAGAGTGTTTCAGCAAAAATCTGGATTACAAAATGACAGTTTTTTTTCACATTCAGTGCTAACATTTTCGAAATTTGCTAATCTCTAAGGACCTCCTTTGTCAAATTACAACAATAACCACGTAGCTAAGATTGATCATGGTGATTACTGAAATCAGGATTGGCTGTCAGTAAGAAATGGGAAACAACAATCTCCCTTGTTTATTCCAAGAGTGAAATCCTCAGTCAGACACGAGGAGGGACAAAGTGAAGAGGTTATTTAGGTTGGGTAGGGAAAAAAAAAAACATTCAGCATTGTTAGTGTGCCTTATTTAAGGTGAATACCTTAAGTCAAAATAAAGCAGGGCTTGCTTCAGCATATCTTAACACATGTAAGAGTAAATATACTCCAAATAAGGACAGTCTTTATGACTGTCAGGAGGAAAACAGGTGACAAAGAAACAACAGGTTTGTCACTTATGCATCCTCCTGAAGATGTTAAACCCAAAAGCTTGACACTGCCATAATACCTCTGTTCTTTTTCGGAGTAGCTTTATTCTTTCAGACATTAAATCACATTTACATCATGCAACATATTTGAATGACCAAAAATATTCCAGCGAATGTCAGTCATTCTGTGAGATTCTGGTGGATCTGTTTTCTATCCAGCTTGTCCATTCTGTTACGGTGCACATGGCAGACAGCCACATGGTTAAGCCATTTCTGAGTCATCAGCATTCTCAGCCAAGTTTTAAATCTTCTCAAGGCTGAAACTTCTTTCAGCCTCAGCTGAAGAGACAGGAACCAGTAGAAGTCTCACCGGGCATTCTACTTGGCTGAAGAGCCGTCACACCTCTGGCATCAAGTTCTTCAGTATGCTGACAACAGCACAGGTGCTGTACTGATAGTTGGACTTGAGCATTGCCAGCTGCACTCATAACTATTGATCTCTGGGTACACACTGATGACAGTGTTCACTTTTCCAGAGATGATGTCATCTAGTCTCTGGAGGAATGAATCCCATCCTGGTCAAGGCATTTCATCAGCTGTACAGTTGCTGCATCTAGCATGCTAACATACTGTAGTATGATTCTTCTGAGGGATGGGCACGGGGTTCAGTAGGTCCTGGGAAACATATGGGACGTGGCACAGTGCACGCAGGGCTTCTGGATGGGAAGAAGGTCCAATGACGTGGCAAGTTGGTTTGCTTTTGAATACTAGCTGTTGAAATGCATTTGTGTTTGGTTTTGTTCTGTAATGTTTTAACATGCTCAACAGCTAAAAACATGCCAGATTATGTTTGACATTAATGCTGAAGGGAGACATTCAGATTTTCTAAATCTACTGTCAAATCCAGAACTAGATGAAGCCCAAGGAGTGTGTTTCCTTTCAGGAAACTCTCGTACAGTCCATTGGCTCTTGCTGCTGCGTGAGGCACTTTCCTCTAATGGCATCAGGACAGTCTCATTGTGCAAGCACTGATTGGACAGTGGGTAGGTGTAGTCTCCATCTGGCAGGACACAGTGGCTTCAGAGATGCAACATGGCCAGCTTCAGAAACACCTGCCTCCTCGAAAATGTCTTTGTACTTGCCAGACAGCTAAAGAAAAAGTTCACTGAGTCTCTAACAAATAGAGATGCTGTGATGATGGACTGCATTACAAGGCTGACACACTGTGGTCCACAACGAACATACCATGCTACTGGTTGGTCTTTTCTCCGGTGAGCCTGTAGACCCGTCGTTTTCTGCTCCATCATACATCTGCCCTCTGTAGTGTGAAACTAGAAGATCAAGATGATGTAGCACATCAGTAGCCACCTTCACAGGTCCCTCACCTGTTGCATTTTTTATTTAATACAGTGAGGAACAGAAATATTTGAACACCCTGCGATTTTGCAAGTTCTCCCACTTAGAAATCATGGAGGGGTCTGAAATTCACATTGTAGGTGCACTCTGAGAGACAGAATAAAAAAAAATTTTTCAGGAAATCACATTGTATGATTTTTAAAATGTTCTGACTGAGGGAAGGAGGTTGTTGCTCAAAATCTCACAATAAATGGCCCCATTCATCCTCTCCTTAATACAGTGCAGACGTCCTGTCCCCTTCGCAGAAAAGCACCCCCAAAGCATGATGTTACCACCCCCATGCTTCACAGTAGGGATGGTGTTCTTGGGATGAAACTCATCCTTCTTTTTCCTCCCAACACAACAAGTGAAGTTTAGACCAAAAAGTTCTACTTTGATCTCATCTGACCACATGACTTTCTCCCATGCCTCCTCTGGATCATCCAGATGGTCTTTGGCAAACTTCAGACGGACCTGGACATGTGATGACTTGAGCAGGGGAACCTTCCGTGCAATGCATGATTTGAAACCATGACGGAGTAGTGTTCTACCGACAGTGACCTTTGAAACTGTGGTCCCAGCTCTCTTCATGTCATTGACCAGCTCCTCCCTTGTAGTTCTGGGCTGATTCCTCACCTTTCTTATCATCAGTGATACCCCACGAGGTGAGATCTTGCATGGCGCCCCAGTCCGAGGGAGACTGACAGTCGTCTTTAGCCTCCTCCATTTACTAACAATTGCTCCAACAGTTGATCTATTTTCACCAAGCTGCTTGGCAATTGCCCCGTAGCCCTTTCCAGCCTTGTGGAGGTCCACAATTTTGTCTCTGGTGTCTTTTGACAGCTCTTTGGTCTTACCCATGGTAGTAGTTGGCGTCTGACTGACTGTGGGGTGGACAGGTGTCTTTAAAGAGCTCAGACAGGTGCTACTAATTTAGATTAATGAGTGGAGTAGAGGTGGACTTTTTCAAGGCACAGTAACAGGTCTTTGAGAGCCAGAATTCTTGCTGTTTCTCAGGTGTTCAAATACTTATGTTCAGCAGTGCAAGAAAAATAAATTCTTTAAAAATCATACAATGTGATTTCCTGAAATTTTTTTTTATTCTGTCTCTCAGAGTGGGAATGCACCTACAACAATGATCTCTTCTCTGGGCTCAAGGTTTTGGTCAATAAAATGAAGGCATATTGACTCGTCCTCTACTCCAGTCATATCCTGTGATCAAGGAGTATTGTACTCCTGGCAAAGGTCTGATTTCCTGTGTGATTTCTTTGACAATGGTGTTGCTCATGCTCTGCAAAGTTTAATTTTCAGTTTGTGGTCATTGCCTGCTTTGTATCTCAGTAGTTGATTAAAGCTTCCCTCATCAATGTCATGTCCTCTAAAAGCTCTACCTTGACACATAGGCAAATATTGTGTGCCACCTACAGTCCTCCAGAGGTTTCCTCTTGCCTTTTCCTGCTGCTTTGTGCATGTGACGTGCAGGGCTTCACTGAGCAATGTGGTCCCTGCATGCCTATGACTCTCCCTATTCTGAAGACAGTTAAACTTTTCATTTGCTTTTTTTCAGTTTCTGAATCTGACAAAAATCTGTCTTCCCTGTAATATGTGACTTATGTTCTTTAAAGGCTTTGGCACAATAAAAACACAGCACACCCATTAATGAGGGGCTGTAATAAAGCCAGGGGTTCTCCTGGAACCATGCGTCTGGAAAATGCAGTCTTTGAGGATAAAGACTGAGGTGGTATCTCCTTCACGTTTGGCTGATATGGCTTTTCTCCAGTTTCCTCTGCTGTCAATTCATTATTTTGGCTGCTCTTAGTGCTTGTCTCTAACCCCTTTGTTACCTGAAATATATCATTGTAATAGCTTCCAGAATGAATTAGGTAATTGGTCATTTTTAGAAACATTGGTGTTATTGAATTGAACTGAACACTGTCATCAATATTTTGTATCAACATTAACTACGTGTTATTCATATTATAAGTTATTCAGCATCATCTACTAATATGGCTGACTTTTTGACTATGTTTTGTTAATTTTATTGGAACATCACAATAATAAAAATAATAATTCTTACCTCAGATGCAACCAAGCTGCCCCTTTCTTGCCCCGTGTGTGCTGTCTCTACTACATGTCCCAAATCCGATACCCAAAGGCACTGTTGATACAAATGAGTTACAACCTACAGATACTGTGAGACAGGCAAAGTAGGCCTAAACATTCACTTACAGCTCTGTTTGCAATCATGAAATTGTTTCTAATTCAGAGATGTGCAAATTATTTAACACAACAAATTATAAAACAAATAATTTGAGCTCTGGTTTTGTCTCAATCAAATTATTGTTCTGTAGTTTGGTCTGGTACTTCATTAGGTAAGATTAATAAATTATTGTTGGTCCAGAATAAGGCACCACGAGTAGCTCTTGGTTTGATTTGATTTGATTTATTCTTTCAAGCATGTAAAAACAGTTGATATGACAACACATATAATTTTACACATAATCCAATATCAATTTGCTTATACCTAGTACATACTTGAATGGAGTAGGAAGAAGTCAGACTTATCCAGTCCTACCCC
>NW_018127902.1:295816-296420 GCF_001952655.1 Monopterus albus
ATTTTTGAAAATTGTGACAACAGAGAAACCGGTCTATAATTTGTGAAGTTGTGCTTATCACCAGATTTATACAGTGGAATAACCTTTGCTATTTTCATATTATTGGGGAACTGCCCAAGTCGAAACGACATGTTAAAAACATGGGTTAATAGTTTGCATATCCCCTCAATTGCCCATTTAACCATTGTCATACTGATACCATCACTATCACTGGATGATTTATTACCACATTTGTTCACTATCTCTATAATTTCCTTTTCAACTATGGGCTTCAGAAACATAGGACACATATTCCTTTCAATTGTATTGTTATTTAAAATGACGGATGTACAATCTGTACAAATGCTTCTTGCTAAACCAGGACCCACATTCACAAAAAAACTTATTAAACTTCTCAACTAGGTTGCTGTGAGCTTGTTAGGATTCAACAAATCTATATTAAAGTCACCACATATAAACATTAATTTATGACTTATTGGTGAGTAATTTTCTTCCATCCAGTCATTAAATTTTTCTATGCTGGCACCAGCTGCTCTATAAATACAGCTTACTACAACATTCTTCTTTTTTTCCACGAGTAGTTCTACAGTCACACACTCCAGCC
>NW_018127902.1:297993-305172 GCF_001952655.1 Monopterus albus
TCTTGATGAATTTGCAGATTATTTTTCAGAATCTCCTTCACTTTACCTTCTGCCTCCGACCAGTTTTCTCCAGTTGTCTCCTTGATTCCCTCAAAGACCAGGTTGTTCCGCCTGGACTGTGCTTCTAAGTAATCTACAGTGCCTTGCGAAAGTATTCGGCCCCCTTGAACTTTGCAACCTTTTGCCACATTTCAGGCTTCAAACATAAAGATATAAAACTGTAATTTTTTGTGAAGAATCAACAACAAGTGGGACACAATCATGAAGTGGAACGAAATTTATTGGATATTTCAAACTTTTTTAACAAATAAAAAACTGAAAAATTGGGCGTGCAAAATTATTCAGCCCCCTTAAGTTAATACTTTGTAGCGCCACCTTTTGCTGCGATTACAGCTGTAAGTCACTTGGGGTATGTCTCTATCAGTTTTGCACATCGAGAGACGGAAATTTTTGCCCATTCCTCCTTGCAAAACAGCATTTATTAGCTCTTTTCCCTCTTTGAGGCATTTTAGTAGTTGTAAAGTATGTTCAAAGACTTGAAGTGTAGAACAGACAAGAGGAGCAGTAAAGACGTCTGCTCTCGCTTGCAACCCGAAAATGGTTGGTGAATAAGAACAAGTGTTATTAAGAGGCATGGTTAAAGGTTAAAAACATACACTTTATTGATAGTTTTTATCTGAAATGTCATAAAAACAAAACATCCTAACATTATTTACAATAGGTTATCTTTCTGTACTGATACACATAACTATTTAACAAGTCATGCTCAAAAACTACAGTAATTCAATGTCCAGTAAGATATCCTGCAATGTATGAGTGGAACTTACTTCCAATTTATATTACTCAACAAAGTCATGTTAATGGTTTTAAAAAGTCATTAAATTAATGTTATTTAAGAAGAAACCTAGGACATTAGGTTTACTGTTATATGCATAGGTTTCTATGGGCATGCCCTGTTAAACTGAAATAAATTATTGTGTTAAATTATGATAAATTTAATTTGAGAGTGTCTTCTGTATCTGTATGGACATTAATTAAGTTATATGTTTTGTCTTGATTGTTATGTTGAGGTGATGTGTAGGGAGGATGTGTATTGTTTTTGTATTGTATAACTGTTTTGTATTATAATGATTGTGAAATTTTTGTATTGTAAAGATTATAAATATTGAAGACCCCAGGAAGAATATCTGCAGCTAAGCCGTAGCTAATGGCGTTCTTAATAAACAAACAAAGTCCTGTGGCAACAGCACCCTAGGGTTTACAGTAATCTCAGTGTTGTTGACCCGCCCATCCATTTCCTCTCTCTGTGGACTTTGCTACACCGTGATAATGTTGCCTGAGCGACTATGGCCACTACAAGCTGCTAAATGGTCTCCAGTGTTCACCAGCTAGACTCTGGCAGTCTGCTGTTTGGTGCTGAGCAGGCAATGTTGAGGAAACTACTTTGAAAATGTAACATTGCAAACCATCAATTACTTTGCGCTGGAAGAAGTTAAACTACAGCAAAGCTACTCCGGAGAGAAATGTAGCTTGGTAAACTAAAGTTACTTAGAAAAAATATTAAAATGATCTAATTGACAATGTACATGTGATACAAAACTATAACATAATTTAAAAAAAACTGTCACTCAGTTGATTTACCTGAGACAAAAACCTGTCCTAAACAAAACCACCCATATGGGCTTTTCACAATGACATTATATATCTTGTAAACAAATTATATACTGTAGGTGCACCTTGACTGTTTGACTGACTTTGGTGTTGGTCCAAAAAAATATGAGCCTGTTGTGTTACTTACCACTTTTGCAACATCTGACTTAAACAAATAACTAAAACAGTATTGACCTTGAACCTTTTAGACCATATGTACAGCTTGCACACTGCTCTAAATGGGCCTCTGGTATCCTTTACTATTGCTTCTCAAAGCACAATTTCTTGTTTGTATGATGCATGAGGAGTCTTTCAAAGTTCTTATCCACAAGGCAGTTAGGGCCAGAGAAGCAATAGTATAGATAAATAAATGAATAAATGAACAACTAAATAAATAAAAAAATAATAATGTTATGGCACCAAATTATTTGTAGTAGCAGTACTTTACACAAAAATTGGCAAAAGTGTAATTTGACTACTACAGTCACTACACAACTTTGAATGTAATTAAACTACCAGCAAGATACTGCAAAATGTAGTTAAAATATTAGCTTATTAAATGCTGTACATGTAGTTCATTACTCCCCAACTTTGAACAGGTAGTGGACAGCAGGGTTGTCTTTTTTTGTTGTTGTTTTTTTGCTGAAATCAGCAGCCTGCTGCAACCAGATGAGCAGTGAGAGTGAAATGAAAAAAAGGGAAAGATCATGGTAATAGTTACCAAAAGATTTTTATTGCAGATCTGTGATGGGATGCGTAGTAGTCTCCAATCGTCACATAAGACATATTACTTCCTGCACTGGTTCTCAGTAATATACTGTAATTGGATTTATATACTTAATACCATTACATAACTGATCAGAAACTGGACTGCTGAAAGTTGCAGTATGCATGCATTCATACAGTCATACAACATGATGGCATGCTCAGCACTGTCAAAGTGGGCAGTCCAGGTCAGAAACCATCCTCATCTTAACAGTGCATTGACTGAAATCAGAGATGCAGCTCATTGTATGTAGTTAACCTAGTGTGAGGGAAGGGCTAAGAGATTTGCTAATACCATAACCACTGACTGCAAATAAGCTCTCCAATCAAGAGTGCATCTGAGCTGAGAATTTCAATCTGTAAAACTGGCCTCAGATATTTTGTTGCTGCTAAATGTCTATTATTTATTTATTTAATTTGTTCCTGCTCATAGAATGCCATAGGTCTTGATCTATATTAACCAAAACAAGATTCCACTGGCACAACTGAAATTGTTGCCAAACCATCAAGCTGAAGAATCTCTTTTTAAAATGACTAACTGCAAATCTCCATTATTCATGCGTTGCTCCCACAATCCCTATACACAAAAATCGTTTCCTACTGCAGGTGCCCAGTCAGAGGTTATGGTCCTCATTAGAAGATGCAACAGAAGGTTTGTGGGGATGACACTTTTAGATGCTCGTGCTGAATAGAATATCTTTGATTTTTTTTTAAGCATGTTGGGAAGTTCGCTGCTGCCTTTGCTACAGTTCTGCTAATGCTCTGCAGAAATACTTTCCTGTTTTGCCCCAGTACCATTTCACTGTGTAATCACCTAGCTCATGAAAATTGCAAAGGTGGTGAATAATTTAAAGTGGCTGCATTAAATATGATGTGTTGTATGGTGACATAACTATGGTGGTCCAGACACAAGGAAGAAGACAATAAAGCAGATAAAAAGACATCTGAAATGTTGTCTTTGTTGCTCATTTATAGTGTCCATGTTAAATATTTCAAATATTTCTTTATTGCCCCTTCAAGGCATGCTTTAATGGAGATGCAACCAACCTATTGTTTATCAGTGGAGGAGGGGAATGTACTGTACCTTTGGCAGTGTCCATTTTAATCTCATGTATTTGTGCTCAATGTTCTGGTCCTTGATTGACTGAAAGTACAGCAGTTTGCCGTTAGATCATTTTGTTCTTGCAAGCTGTACAAAAACCCCAGTGAATGGCAGCATAGTGAACTAAGCTGTTCGGCCACATGGGAAACCTGCTCTGATTTTATTTATTAACTGCAGTCATGAAATCACAACCTCCCAAGGTCTGCTCCAGACAAACCCTTCATAGAAAAATTTGAAATATACATATATAAAAAAAACATTATATATTGAATAAATATTTCTTGGTGCTCTTGTTCATGCTAACCAAAATTTATAATCATTTTCTAATAAAGAAGAAAATTCTAGTGTTTGGATAATACTGAAAATTATGTACTTAGTTCTTCTGCCTGATGGTTTGCTACGCTCGAAACAAATGACCAGCTGCAAGATGTAAAGCGGGCCTCCACTGGAGAGTGTAAATTAAATAAGAGGTCCTGGATTTTGTGCTGAAAGTATGAAAAACCTTATTCAGAATCACACTGTCAGATTGTAATAATTCAAAGTTCCAACAGCATGAGGTTCACTTTTTAAACAGAGATGATATATAAGTTTTTAAATGTTATATTGTTTATTGCCTCTGAAGGTATTAGTCTTTATTAGCCATAAATAATCATAGTTAAATAAGCACAGTCCATATTAAACATTGTTAGGCATTATTTATTATGAGATCAACACTCAAAAACCCAGCTAATGCGTGGACTGTCTGGTTTGATGATATTTGATTGGAACTTAGAGATATGTGATGTGACACGTGTGCTATGTGTCCTTGTCCAGCTAAGCCCTACCCATCAACAGCACTAACAGGGTCTTTAATCCTTTCATATTTCAGTGGCTTTTAACAAATACCATTCCTTACAGTCAAGATTACAGATACAAGGTTAGAAGTTGTGACTTTAGAATAGATAAGCTGTAATGGGTGAAGGAAACATTTCTGTATTCCTATTGTAGTTTTTGAACAGAGTAAACCACACAACATGCAGTGATTTAGTACTCTGCACTAATACACATTTTCTTATTTTTGGATTTTTTGAATCCAGAAGTTCTGGTTTTACTATGACTTTCCATATGTCATGATTGCTTATACAACTGTGACACTATTTTGATGTTCATTTTGTTTTGTTTTTTTAAATAGTTAATTTATTCTTTTTTCAAACTTGCCTCTAAATTGTGTGAAAGTCTATACTGTGTGTATACATATTTTCTTCAATTTTCTTTTGATTCTCTTGTAAATGCATTATAATTTCTTTTATGTCAAGTTGCATAGTCTTATATGATTTGTCTTTTGGTTTACTTGTTTTATTTCATTTAATGTTCAACTATATGATTTGTGAAGCACTTTGGAACAGCCTAGGTGTATGAATTATGTTTTGCTTAGCATAATTACACTTAAAAATGGTGTTAAAAATTGGTGTTACATGACATCACCCCACTTTATTAATATCAGTATTGTTGGTACTATAGTACATATGAATCCTAAATATATTAATATAGCGTTGGGGGCAGAGAGACATTTGCTGAGGTCCCCCAGAATGCCCCTCTGGGTGGGCTGTATAAAGATATGGGTTTGTTGTGTGTGTGGATTTAACAAATGAGAAAAAGACAAGCTCTGGTCTCAAACCCTTCGTCACCCAGTCAATACATTGGTGTCAGAAGTGGGATCTCCAGAGAAAAGGACATCGTTCTGAGAGATCAACAAACTTATCACCTGGCTGCAAAGTGACCGGTTGTCAGAGATACTTGGCACATGGCAGGGAGGAGTAAAGCTGTGTAACTGCGTAGTAAAAAGTTGTGTAAAAAATACAGAGCCAACTAAACCCTCCCACTTTCCAATGTGTAAAAAAACACACCTCAACATCTGTGTCCTCATACCATACTAAACCTTTAAGGATCAGCACATCATTATATTTTCATCTGTTTAATTTTATCTGCATAACAAGTGGTTAATGACAGTTCCGAGTTATCTAATCAGATAATGCCCTTTTAGTGTTTCTTACCATGTTGTGTTTTACACATGGCTGTCTTGTTGAGGAGCTTAGAGTGAAAACTTAGCAGACACTGCACTTCTCGCTCTGATCCAGTCACTGAACCAGGAGTTGTAAATGCCATCGCATTAATGATGCCTCCAGGGTATAGACAGTCCCCTGCATCTTTATGCAGCATGTTTGTTAAACACTGGGTAGTCATACAGCATGCTCCTGACTGCCCTCGTGTCATATCTGGGCTGTTTAATTGCATCATAGCCACAGTGTCAATTTCATTACATTGCTTTAATAAACTCAAAGATATCACCTCCAAAGAAAATCTGCTTAGTGGATATTTCCACTGAATTCAGTGACAAATCACGTCTACACACTGTGATTAATTTGAATTTTATGATCAAGAGACACCTGAAATATTGTGTGTGATATATTTTATTTATACAATGGTTCTTTTGTGATGTATGACTCATGTATGTATGATTCATTTTTCAGTGTATGTATGTGTGATGGGTGTTTTATTCAGTATTTATGTCATTATCATTTCTCACCAGAGACTAACTCAAAAAACGCACAGTAAAATGAGCTTGAAACGAAAGAGTAATATGTGTAAATTGAGCTTAGATGCCTGTATTTAATATTCAAATTCTCAAAATATCAACATCCACATGTCATTATGTGGAGAACATCATGGATGAAAGGCTTGCCAGCAATCTCCTTTATATGAGAATGCAAATAAAGCCTAGGAAAGGTTTTCTGACATTTATATATACATTCATTTTTACCCAAGGTCATTATTTTCATTGAAGTTTAAAAATAATACGTGCACTGTGTAATCTTTCTTCTCCATTTGTCCTGTAGCACACACACATTTATCATTTGACAAGGAACATTTCAAGTACTGTGTACAGTATAGTGATTAAAGAAGCATCTGTATTTTATAACAAAAAAGTGCTTGAGAAGTGTCAACAGTTTTATAAACAAACATTACAAATGCAGCTGTGTGTGTGTGTTGTGCTTAGAAATATCACAGAGTCGTAATTATATAGAACAGTTGAAGTTCGTTGAAATCTATTTTAGGCTTTCCAGCCCACAAAACAACCGAAATCTAATTTTTTGCCACAGCCGACAGGTTTTACAAAGCCCAGATAAACCCTCTATACTACCTGCCTGCCACCAAACTGCAGACACACAAAGTTGGAAACAGCTAGAGAACATATACAATAGTTGAGCATTTGCTATCTGAAATGTGGTAGGTGGCCAGAAAAAACTAAACAATACAAAAATCAATTAATGCAGCTTAAAAAAGTACAGTAAAACCAAAAGTATTTGGGCATGTCCTGCCTTCTTAATGACCATCAATCATGTCATAATTTGTCTTCTTCCTCTAAATGTCCTGGAGTCTGATTAAAAATTGGCTGCACCTGTGCCGGTAACTGTTGTTTTGGTTTCTGTAGCGTGTGAGGTTTTACAGGGTGGGGTTGCTGGCCCCACGCCCAACCCTCCTCCTTTCTCACCCGGGCTTGGGACCGGCCATGGCGGAGTTACCTAGAGATCAACCTAGAGAAGACTAAAATCATGACCCTGTTAAAAAAGCAGCAGAAGCCAATCACCGTTGGAGACAGCAAGCAGGACGAAGTAACCACT
>NW_018127902.1:305518-306743 GCF_001952655.1 Monopterus albus
TGGAGACGATCCTGTGAAGAGGAAATGAAGAAGTGCAACCTGTCGTGGGGTGAAGTGAAAAAGGCTGCCCAGAATAGACTGCGTTGGAGAGCTGTTGTTGAGGCCCTTTGTTCCACGGGGAATCCAAGGAGATAAGAAGAAGAGAAGTGCCGGTAACTACCAGCGGCACCTCGTAGCTCGACCTAAAGAGTCCAAGGCAGGAGTGAGGCAGAGAATGGCAGGCAACCTCACATTTTTATACTGCTTCCGTCTGCATTGTGGAACAGAGAGGACAGAACTCCTGAAACAAGGGATGTGTATCATCTTTTGGAATGGAGCAATTTATGTAACTCTTTAGTATATAGTTGTACTATGGGGTAGACCTGCACCACCCCTGCATCAACTGAACTGATGAAGCCAACAGAACCACATCATGTGAAAAAAGCAGGGATGAGATTCTGCGGCCACCAAAACAGACACCCTCCTTTCCCTGGCTGCGCCTAGAAATTCTGTCCATAAAAATAATGAACAGAATCGTTGACAAAGGGCAGCCTTGGCAGAGTCCAACATGCACCGGTAACAGGTCTGACTTACTGCCGGCAACGCAAATCAAGCTACTACTCCGGTCATACAGGGAACGGACAGCCCATAACAATGGGCCCACACCCCATAGTCCTGAAGTACCTCCCACAGGATGCCATGAGGGACATGGTCAAATGCCTTCTCCAGATCCATAAAACACATGTAGACTGGTTGGCCAAACTCCCATGAACCCTCCAACACCCTAGGGAGGGTATAGAGCTGGTCCAGTGTTCCACGGCCAGGGTGAAAACTGCACTGTTCCTCCTGAATCTGAGGTTTGACTATTGGCTGGATTCTCCTCGCCAGTACCCTGGCATAGACTTTCCCGGGGAAGCTAAGAAGTGTGATCCCCCTATAGCAATAGCTGGAACACACTCTTCGGTCCCCCTTCTTAAAAAGGACCACCACCCCGGTCTGCCAGTCCAGAGGCACTGTCCCCGAACTCCACGCAATGCTGAGGAGGAGTCTCAGGCAAGACATCCCCACAACATCCATAGACCTGAGGAACTCGGGGCAGACCTCATCCACCCCCGGAGCCTTGCCACCGAGAAGTTCACTAACTATGTTATACCCCAGTGCTTTTACTGGACAGATCTGAGTAAAGAAGGAGTCCGTCTTTCTTGATTTTAGTGCTGGTTTATTTACAAACATATATATATATATA
>NW_018127902.1:307097-337622 GCF_001952655.1 Monopterus albus
ACATCTTTGGCCATTACCGACCTGATGGAGGACATTACAAGTGCTATGGATGAGAAGAAATACACGATGGGGATATTTATTGACCTAAAAAAAGCATTTGACACAATCAATCATGAATTATTAATGGACAAGTTAGAAAAATATGGGATCAGAGGAATGGTTCTGAAATGGATTAGAAGTTATTTGACACAGAGGCGTCAATTTGTGAAGTTGGGTGAATACCAATCGAGTGAGCTGGATATTGTATGTGTTACGGTTTAGTCCCCCTCACCAGGAGGGTGAGGGAGACCTGGGGTTGGACTCAAGATGGCTGACCCAGGTGCCAGTACAAAAAAGGTGGTTTAATGGAATAAAAACAACAAAATGACAACATAACAGGGTCCATAATACATACAACCAGGGAAGGGCAGTGATGACTAAGGAGACCAGGACGAACAGGTAAACACACAAACTAACGGCAGGAACTAGGATAGCAGAGTATGAGAAAACCAGGGGAACAAAAGAACCAACGTACACAATGTAATCCACAGCACAGGGACTGTCAGCATGGAAGACAAAAGGACATATTGCTAACCGCATAATTAGCGTGATAAGGTCAAGCCAAAACGCACAGGAACTGTCAGCGTAGCATCTTAAACACGTCTAAAAATGCGGGTCAAACATAACATTTATCTTACTTTGGGTAAGTATTGTCCGTTACATGTCGCAATGATCCGGCCCAGGCGGAGCGTCTGCCCGAGGTATAAATAAGGAGGAAAACTAATCAGCGGGATGCACCCCAGCTGTGTGCACCGACAAACGAGTCGCCAATTACCGAGTGCAACACAGCTGAGGTGCAGAATCCCGCAGATCAAGAAAATAGAGGAGAGAAAGGTGGAGGAGAGGCAACGGCCGCCGAGCGGCCCTGACAAACACTGCCATAGTAGTGAGTCCTATAACCCAGAACTGAGTCAACATTTTTCCTTGCCAAGTCAGTGGGGTGTTGGTTAGATACCTGAAATAATGTCTTTGGTTAACACAAGGTCAATACATTTTCACATTTTATTCTGACATAAATGTCTGTGCAAATTCTCAGTCATCCAGGTCATAGTAAACTGAAAAAACTTCAAAAAAAAAAAATCAACTGGACTTAGATTTCTAGGTCGAAGACGTTTCACCTCTCATCCAAAAGGCTTCATCAATTCTGACTGACTGGTGTTGAGCCAGAGATATTTATCCCCCTCGGTGGTGTTTCAGTCCTTTGAAGGCCAACAATGTCCCCTAACGACTGAGTCGTTATAGCCCAGTATCGGTGAGAGTCGTTACATGTCTTTGAATCCTCCCCTGTCGACCGACACCTACTGTCCTGGTGGGCATGTTTGGGCAGAGATCTCAAAACAGGATTGTAGATCGATGACAAGTTGTGTCTTAGTCCACCACCCCTATTTAGTGAGGGGTGTTCTATTTTTACAAAAATAGCTTCCTTAACACCTCTCTCCAAACAGCGATGTTCTCTGGAGAGGATCTAGACTTCACTGTCCTCAAAAGAATGTCCTTTGTCCTTCAGGTGGAGGTGGACTGCTGACTCTGGTCCACTGGAGTTGGCCCTCCTGTGCTGGGCCATGTGTTTGTGAACCGGCTGCTTAGTTCCACCAATGTACAAGTCGTTACACTCCTGACTACACTGAATTGCATACACCACATCACTCTGGTTAAGTCTGGGTGTTTTGTCCTTCAGATGGACCAGTCTTTGCCATAGGGTGTTCCCTGGCTTAAAGTTAACTGGGATATTGTGGTTGTTGTTAGGTATTTTTAGTCAGATAGACATTGGTTAGACACTTCTTGTATTACAAATGTTTAGTGTAGACAGGATGTCTAGCTCAGGCGGTTAAATGCTTAGTCATTCCCATGGGGGACTCCAGGTTGTTTATGTTCAAGGATAACTAGATAGAAAGTTGATTACTGTTAGGAGACAGGATGTTTATTATTAGTATGATGTGTTTAATCATAATCGTAATCATAATATCTTCTTATGCTTAATGTAATGACGTGTCACTAGATGTCATGTCAGAATGTCTTAGATATACACCACACAATCAACGGACAAACACACATTGATTTTCTTCATGTTTTGACTACTGCTTTGGTCAGCTGCAAAGCTGACACCGGGAGACGTCATGGTTTGACGTTCCTGTGTAGAATGGGGCTAGCCCAAAGCGATATAATGTACAGGCCTGTTGGGTTCGGGGTCTTTCATCCATCAGCTGTCTGCGTGCATGTTGGAGGTGCAAGATACCTGAGCGTGTAATGTTAATTTTTACCTGTGTTCATGGAATAAATCGGCACTGTTTTGAAGCTATTTGGACTGCCTCGTCTCTCAGAGTTAGCATGGTAAAAAGAACCGGAATACAATATTGTGAAAGATCCTTTTTAACTTCTCTGATAAACCAGCCACATAAGGGATGACAGTGTTATCCCCTCTTGTTTCTGGTTTCTCCCTGTTGGTGTTGGGCCTCTTCCTTGCTTTGGTGAAGGTCCACTTGGGGTATCCACAAGCCCTAAGGGAGTTCTGGATGTGTAATGTCTCCTTCTTGGCCCCTTCTGCCATTGTGGGCACTTCCTCTGCCCTGTGATTTAAAGTTCTGATGACTCCCAGTTTGTGTTGAAGTGGATGGTGTGAGTCAAAAAGCAGGTATTGGTCCATGTGTGTAGGTTTCCGATATACTTCTACCTTCAGGCTTCTGTCCCCTCCCAAGTGGACTGCACAATCCAGAAAGGCCAGACAGTCATCTCTGGTATCCTCACGAGTGAATTTGATGTTGCCATCCACCGAGTTGATATGCTTGGTGAAAGCCTCTACCTCCTGGGTCCTGATTTTAACCCATGTGTCATCCACATAGCGGAATCAGTGTCTGGGAGCAGTACCAGTGAAGGAAGACAGGGCTTTGTCCTCAAATTCTTGCATGTACAGGTTGGCAACTATAGGAGACACAAGGGAGCCCATCACACAGCTGTGTTGCTGCCTATAGAAGTCCAGTTGATTTTTTTTTTCTAAGTTTTTCCAATTCTGACATAAAATATGCAGGTAAATACCCCACACATGATTTGTTATGCTTGACACTAAATGTCATCACAGTGAACATGGAGACTCATCTATTCACTAGTCTGCCTTTACAGCCTCATTTTAAAGCATATTTGTAAGATATTCTAACTAGCCCAGCCATGATCACTAGCTAGCTCAGGTCACACTAAGAG
This sequence comes from Monopterus albus, assembly GCF_001952655.1. Taxonomy (NCBI): domain Eukaryota; kingdom Metazoa; phylum Chordata; class Actinopteri; order Synbranchiformes; family Synbranchidae; genus Monopterus; species Monopterus albus. The sequence continues at coordinate 310,332 of NW_018127902.1, forward strand.
GAAACATTTTTATAGAAGAGGTAAATGCTATAAATCAGATTACAAGTTGGAGCCTGTGGTGGTGACACTGAAGTCATGGGTGTAGTCAACTACTCCATTCTTATCGTGGTGTTTGCGTGATCATACTCACTGCCTTCCCATGAATGGTTAAGAGCTACTGCCTACAGAAATATGATCTGTTGACCATACAGCAAGCCTGCTGATGTATCCCATTCTAATAGGAATGACAGATTGACTGTTTTGCTTGCTAAAGCTCTTTTATAAAGGCGTAGATTGCAGTGCAAAGCCTTCGCCAAAACCACAACTCTCCCCAATAAATCCTGGGGCTGACAGGGTGTCTATTTAGTCATAAATATGCAGAAAGGACTCAATTACTCAGTGTGTTATACACACAGCCATCCTGGCCATAGTTCACTGTGAGCCACTTTCAGAAACAAGTGTGTTATTTATTTGACTCAGGTGAAGGAATCTGAGGTGCAGGGGTAATTGTCACAGTTTTTGGAGTGAATTGTTTTCACATAGTTTCAGGGAATTAATAAATTCTGCCAGTTTGGTGACTGTAAACAACTGATTATGTTTCATAGGACAACAGAACAACATGCATTTTTCCTCCATCAAATGCTTTAATTGAATCTTATTTTATTTTATTTTTTCAGTGCTCTCCATAAAGTTCATGAAGGGATGCATTGGTAGAGAAATCCCCAATAGCATTTACCCCTTGGCAAAACAGATGTGTTGTAATATCTAGTCTGACATACTTTCAGTAATATATTCAATATACTGTGGCAAAATTGCAAGATGTTGAGGTTTTTCTGAGAACATGTCTCTGATGTTGCTGATGGAACAAGAGGCAGATAGTTGTATCTGAGCAGTGTAGCTGGAAGCTGCTATGCACAGTAAATTTCAATAAGCACCTAGCCTTCCTCTTTCTAAGTACATTCAAAACATGTCTGTGGATTCTGTGTATTTTCAGTAGGTGGCCATTCTAAAAAATTGTTAACCAATTAAATTCACCAGATGAGATTTCTTCATTGCTTTCTGTGAACTTTGAGGACACCAGATATAAATCATAAACACACTAAGATTCTGTTGCCTCTTCTTGTCATTATTCAGCAACATCTCACATCAGGGACCAGATACTAATGGCTGGGGAGAAGACATACTGCTTATTAGGCATTCTCAAACTGAACTAAAAGACCACCCTCTGTCTTGCAATTATTCTGCAGTCTCTGCCTCAAATTACATCTTAATTGAACTTTCCACAATCACACCATAACCAACTGTTCCTCGGGTCAAAGTTGACTGGGTGGCTAAGGGCACTGAAACTTAAAGACATCATTAGCACGGCTCCTCTCATTATTATCCTCTTAGGCCAGTGGCTCTGCTCAGATGCAAGGTCAATTAGAAATGTACTTATTTGCATGGAGGTGCATGTTAGCCAGTGGTGTGCAATTTCATCCTCAGGAAAAAAAATTAATAAGTTATGTGTCAGCTGCAGTATATACACCAAAGGATATGTTGCTGCAAAAGTTTGCAAATTGTCACCATTATTTGGCCAGAAGAGAGAGGGAAGTTCAGTGTGACATTATTACATTTTGACAGACTTAATAACAGACAACATCTTTTACTAAGGAAAAGTTGAATTCATAGTCAGTATGCACCTTGTATTAAATATTTTATATTAACAATATCTTAATAATAACTATGTTTCAAAATGACATTATAAAAAGAATGTGACTATATGAACGGGGTCACCTGCTGTGAGGAATACAGAGTACAGAGAATTACACCCAACTGTGAAGCTCCCCTTGGAGTTTAATCTTAACCTCCAGTCCATTATTTATCTGTCCAACTCACAACCTCACTGTTTGGGTTCACCCTCACCATTCTCATAGAGTTTTTGAATGCGTAGGCAGTTGATTTTGGAGAAAAAGCACCAAAGACACATTGTACACTACCGGTTCAATGCAGACAGTTAATAACTAGCTGATGAACATAGTTGAAGAGCCAGATATGAGGCCAAAGATAAAACCAATAGAGGGTGATCTTTGGACTTATATTCACAGAAGCACAACTCTAAATGAATGCTGATGTTGGTCTGTAATGTCCAGACTTACTGGCTCATTGAATGGCATTATCTTGGCCTTGTCTGTGCCAAGTAACAGTACTATAGGTTGACTTTCAGACTGTGGAGTCATTAGTGAGCATGTCTATAGTTTACGTGATTTAAATGTAATGTTGTTGGTCTTTTTTATATGTATATATTAGTTTTTTAATGTGGACCATTTTCTCCTTGGTGTCCAGAAAAACATTTGAATGAATGAGTGAATGTAACTGTTAGATACATAAAAAGGAACTGTTTGTCATGTGAACTCAAAGTGTAATAACCTTGTCTTCACAACTTGTCTCCACTGCCACCCAAGTGGCCAAAAAGGTATTTGCAGATTTAAAGTTCTTTAGCCACACTTGGCCCGGTAGTGTAGCTTATGGTTGCGAATGTTGGCAAATGTTGTTTATATATACTTGTAGCAGATTTAATTTGTGTAACAAACATTGCTGACTATGACTTTTCTCTTCTTACTGTGTTGCATTAAGTTTTTTGTTTGTTTGTTTGTTCTGTAAGGGAAATGGTGTTACAGTAGTTGAAACATAAATGGCTGTCTAAGGAGGGAATATAGAAGAAAAAATGACTAATGTGGTGCTTTTTTATTTTTATTTTTTGTAATTTGTTGATAAGTGAAAAGTTTAGAGCGGCAGCACGGTGGCGCCGTGGTTAGCGCTGTTGCCTCACAGCAGGTTTCGGGTTCAAGCCCCGGCCGACCCGGGGCCTTTCTGTGCCGAGTTTGCGTGTTTTCTTCAGGTACTCCGGCTTCCTCCCACAGTCCAAAGACATGCAGCTTAGGTTGATTGGCATCTCTAAATTGCCCGTAGGAGTGATTGTGTGTGTGAGTGGTTATTCATCTGTGTGTTAGCCCTGCGATGGACTGGGGACCTGCCCAGGGTGTACCCTGCCTCTTGCCCGCAGCTGGCTGGGATTGGCTCCGTGACCCCGTTTGGGACTAAGCGGTTTAGAAGATGGATGGATGAAAATTTTAGAACAATCTATCCTTCACAACATTAATTGGTGTTTTTGTCCACCTGGGGGCAGTGCAGCATATTAAACACAATACTGATATATTATGAACTTATGATGTTGTTATGGCAAACATATTAACAAACATTTTGCCTATTTACACTTCTAGCAAGCATGAAGCAATGTTAGTGTTTAATTGGAGTCATGTTTCTAGTTCCCCAGCAAATGTAGGACTACTATAATATTTACACTACTTTAAGCTCTGTTTTGGTCCTGACCAACGTTTGGAGGGAAAAGCTAGCTATTTCAGTGTCTAAATGCTCCTCTGTGTTCACTAAATCTTTTATACTAATCATGTTGTGTAAAACCTTTAGAGCTTTTTTTACCCAACATGCTGTGGTAAAACAGAGGTTGATGAGAGCAGTGAGAGCAGAGCTAAATAAGTTGTGGCTGGAAATCCAGAGCCTGTGTTCTGACGCCAGGCTTACATATTGTAGAATGTTGATTTTTATTGTTAAGGACCTCATGTTTACTCAAACAATGTCTCCCTGTGTCAGAAAGCGATGCTGGCTGTTTCAAACAATGCCTTTGCCTGAAGTGCTGATGAGTAATAAACTGTATTCATATAAAAGTGTGGCATCTTCCTGAGTGACAAGGTTTTCCACATGTTCATGAATAAGTCATGTAGAGCAAAACTGCTCAGGTAAACAAATCACCCCGATGAGCGTCAACTGCAATAAGAGAAATGCAACAGACTGTTCATTTCTAGTCTACTGACTCCTGATGGAAGGCAACACTGTGCTTTGCTTTTCATTTGAACGTTGCAGGCCCTTTGAAAATCCAGCACAGTGGCTTGAAAATGAGGTTCATTAATAATTATTGTTGCCTCATTCTGAGGATACTGGTAATATTCCCGAGCAGTAAATATCAATATTTTAGCCCCAGTAGAAAAGCTTTTAAAGCAGTCAGTCATTTGGTCCATCAAATGGATTCAGACAGATTGTGTTCTCCCTTTTGCCTGGTTTTTCAAACTCCCCACCCCCCTCTCCTGCCCTGATTATGATATGAGAACTCAAGATGGTAGTGGGAATCTGCCATGACATCTTCAAAAATATGCTCCCACCACTCTGGCTGTATTCTTCTTAAAAAGAAGAATGAATAGAAAAAGCCAGTCTGGTGAATAGAAGTTAATGGCTTATCTGAACAAACAGCAGGTGGATTCAGTTTCTGTTCTAAATATTAGAGGCGCAGTTGATTATGTGTCCAATCACCAGCTCTTGGGAGAGTCATTTCACCCAGCAGGATGTTGAAAAGAGAGGGGATTTCTAGGAAGGCAGTGCACATCTGAGAACAATCTACGTGCTGCTGGTGAGAGCTGGCTTTGTGTGGGAAATATGCACGTTTCCTAAACCATATGAATGAAGTTACTGTGTGGTGAACAGACTCCTTCAGTAGACAGAGAAGTCCCCCCTTCTTCCCTTGTTGTCCACTGACAATTACAATTTCAACCACCCACAACAGTAGCTTTGTTGAGCTATAAGGTATATTGCAAGAAAACATCAATTTGTGGCTTTTATATTTGTACTAAATGAGCTAAAGAGACTGCAAAAAGGATTAAAACCTGGCCCCAAAAGTGCCTTTGGAACCTGGGCAGTGGAGCATAAACTGCTCTAAGATAAAGTCCAGTGTGAGGGGAATGAATAAAAGCTACTCTTTGCTAAGAATTTATCTCTATAGAGAAGACGTGTACATGAAGTGTGTGTGTAGTGGTGTTGGGAGGAAGAGTTTCTAACAGGATAGTCACACACACTGCACTGATGGTGTCAAGGTTACTATAATGTACATCTTGTTGGAGAAGACTCTAGCCATATCCATCTGGGAGGCCTCTCACATAGGTTTGGGGTTTTATCACCACCTTAAAAAGGATTATCCAATTACTGCTTTTCAAACACCATGACAGTGCAGAGCAGAACTGTAGTCCGGCTCAGCCAATTTGGGACACCACTTGAAATTCAATGCGTGAATTGGAAACGGAATCCTAACTAACCACTGGGCTATTTCTGTAGATTGTTTTTTGTTTTTTCTCATGAAGGATTGGCTTTGATTTAGGCTGCAGCCTGTATCTCAGAAACTCATACTGTTATGGATGGATGGCTTTGCAATTAATGACAGACTGAGACACAAACATGCCAGAAAGTGTTAGAAACTGAAAGATGCTGAACTCAGATGTTGAACCCCTCTCCATGAGCCCACGGCAAAATGATTGCTCCTGACCCCATGTCCACTCTTTGCAGCAAATGAATACAAATAATGTATATGTAACTGGGAAACTTATTTATTTCAAGTAACTTTCCATTTGAGTTGAACACAGAGAATATAAAAGAGCCATTTTCTTAATCCCTCCTCCTGTTCTTTTGGTGGGGGTTGACTTCCCTTTTACAACTCTTGCTTGTTCACCTAGAACCCTTAAAACACAAGCTTTGCTGTTCATGACCTGGGCTTCTTTAGTTTCTGACTTTCTTGTTAGAAAGGGGAATGTCTGGCTCAGAACAAAAGTACATCACCATTTGTTCCACTGACTCCAAGTCTTGTTGGTATTAATACTCTAAAGCTTTTACTGGGCTGAGGGTAACCCTGGGAGTCGAGCAAGGTGGGGGGAACAATGCTGTAAAAGTTGTGAAAAGAGACTTTATGAGTGGTTCGATCGAATGACTGAAATAATATGAAGCCGTGGCTTTGAAAGAGAAAAGAAGGTCACACAAGGACTGTGAGTTTGGAGGGTATTTAACATACAGCATTTATCTGAAAAACCAGACAAGCTAAACAAACAAACAATTTGATTGGGTTGTAAAAATACTTATTTTTTACAGTGTCAATAAACATGTTACAAAGCAGGCAAATAGTATATGTATGCGAAGCAAGGACCAACTGTGAGGCGCCAACAGTCTTTGAAAGGGCTTTCAATCATTCTCTCTTTAACATAAGCCTGTGTCGGACCAGAGGGCAGATTCTCTGGCCTCTCCATTGCATACAAGAACATTTCCCACTCATTTCTGAAGCTATTCACCTTGTTGTGTATTCATAGACTGAGCAGGTACTTACAAATCAGACAACTCAGGCCTGCATACTGCCACTTGCAACAATCTCAAAAATCCATTTCTGCTATTGGCAGGACATTGATTCCCTGTGAATAGATAGTGAGTCCAGGCGAGGACAGGAGATGATGAGACACACACACACACACACACACACACACACACACACCCCCATGGCAGAGACTGGCTGATAAGTGTCTGCAAGCCATGTGGGCCTTGTCCATTGCAGCACCATTAATCCGCTACAATATGTCTGCTTAATGCTGTGTGCCATGAGGAGAGGCAACACTTATCATCTTTAATGCCTCTGGTAGGACACGGTTGGGGGAGGATCGCTCCCAAAAAAAGGGAGGGTGTAATCAGACTTTAGTTTAAGAGTGTAATTTAAGGGGTCATTGCATCCCTATTACAAAAAACATGTTTTCTCTTGTACCCCTATGCAGACAGTTTTGTATGTAGCTATAACAGAGCAGTTAAAGGCAAGGATAGTGTAGATTGGACAACTTCACAGGTCTCATTCAGATCAAACCAAACCTGCACTATGTTGGGCTGTATTCAGTGGCGTACCTTTGCAGGATTAGCGCCTCAGGAATCTAAGATAAATCACACTCACTATTATATGCGCTGATCATGCAGTGCTTAATAATCACCACTGGAGAAAAATGTTTATTTATTTATTTTTTTGAAGTGCCGCAAGAATAAATTGTGCACCAGGAAAATTTGTTTGTATTGCTACTACAGTATTTTTGGCTGCAGCTGCCTCAGCCAGCCTTGGTGTTCTATCTCTGAATGTTTGGCTCAATCAGATTTCAGATTGGCTCTTATTATCTTTGGATCCCCTTGGATTTATGCGAGTCTTGATCGGATAGCTTATCCACAGGTCTGAAAGCCTCTATTGTAGATAAGACTTAGGAGTTGTAATGTACATCCAATACCAACGTCTTAATTCTTGCTTTCTACAATATCTGTGCACAGAAACTGTGGTATGTTTAAAGTTGGGTGAAGATCAAATAAGCTGTGGAAAATGAATGGTTTGCTTAATCGGTTTAATTCACTGAATTATATTAATGTGAAAACAATGTGAAAATGTGAATGAGGTTGCTCTTCATGATAAACTTATAGAGAATTTTCACCAGAACCTGAGGCTTTATAGTCTCAGCTTGTTGTTCTGGTTCCCTCTCGTCGCTCTACAAACATTGGACACAGCAGGCAGCTGCTTTCAGCAAACCAGCTCTAAAAACTCACTGTACTCTAACTGTCCAATAGGTAATACTGTAAACCGACAAAGTTATCAAGCTATGAGCATATCAAAGCATATAGGAGCTAAAGAGTCAGATGCTTCTGTCAGAAGTTGGTAGAGACCAAAAGCAAAGCTATAAGAGAATGAATATTGTTGGACAGAAACACACTCCCAAATGAATGATAATACTGCTTTTTATCTGTTTGATAAGCAACTATGTAGTAACAAGTTAAGTAAACAGGTAATGTGAAATAGCCTAACATGGATGTAATTGCCATACGGATACTGGGTCAAAAGAACGGCTGAGGTTAAGAATTTGACATCACAGCGGTGCTAACCTTTGCCACTGATGCGGACAGGTGGAGCACCGCAGATAGCTTCCTAGCTGCTGACACCAGGTTCAGGACCTCGGAGAATGCCTCAGCATACTGCACAGGGCTGACGCCGTCTCGGAGAGTTCTTCTGCCAACAGGGTTTGTTTGTGACACTCAGTTTGGATTTCATTTGGGTGACTGATCATTTAAATGGTGATATGATGGTGAATACAAAGTGTTTCTGCTAAACTGTCTAATAAATCAAATAACAGAAAACCAAACAGTTTCATTTTGAAAAGATACAGGTAATATTTTATTAAAAACTTTGTCCCCATGTAATATAGTTAGGAACCAGTGCAAGTTCTATTTAAAACATGAATATAATCAAATGACTTTGTTATGATTCATGCAGTGTGAAGAGAAAAAAGGTGGGTAAACTGGTGGCTCAGGAACTAGTTCCACGCTCCAACGAAGAACGAATGTGGCAGAATGAGCAGTACTGAGTTGTAGTCAGCACAGATGAGTTATTATCAACACATGGCTGTCCTGAAACCAAAGTAATTATATTCAACACATGCTCAGAACACATGTGTTAAGAGGAAGCATTCATCTAAACAGGACACCAAAATGAAATGTGCCTTTTGGTAGAATTTGACACAAAGTCTACAATCCTTTACTCATTAATCTTAATTTGTGGTACAGTATAGCTTGTGGTAAAACGAATGACCTCTCAAGGCACAATCTGCCCATTTTATTCCCTCCTGGCAGCATCCTCTGCTGTGAACTAAACTAGCCAGCTGTTGTAGTAGTCTGTGACCATTTGTATATTCATTTGTGGTACTAATCAGAAATCACATTAGACAGAGAGCTGCAGTGCCAGTATTAAAGAGACAAACTTCCAGTCGTCTTGTTTCCACTCATTCTTGTTGCCTGAGACTGAATTTTTGCTGGGACAAAATGATATGGTTGAACATGATGTCTCTCTCTCTCTTTCTCTCTCTCTCTGTGTCTCTCTGTCTCTCTCTCTCTTTGGCAAAGAATGTATATATTCATGACTCAATCGGGGTTGAATGTTTCACCTCGGTGATTTCCCAGCTTGGCCTCAGCTGGTCTGGTGCATACACACCAAATGCAGCACCATCATATCATCCTGTAGGGAAGCATGATCAGATGCAAACCACATGCAGATAGAAATGATTTGAGAAAAATCCCAGTTCCTATGTGGGCTGTTGAATTCTTTATTGCGGTTTAATAAGTCATAGAATCTACGTGTCTGACACGGAGCTTAATTGAAAATGTATTAATATGTTCCAATTACCGAAAGCCTCTGTTGAGACCCAAAACGACTGACTCTAAACAGGTTCATCACACAGTAGGTAAAACAATTCGGTTTCATTTGCTAAATTAAGTGAAGTATACTTTCCCTGGAGGGAGGCTGGTGATAAAATCACTACGAGGATGATCCCTCTGAAATGTGGCTGTGAGGAGAAATAAAAGAGCAACAGAACAAAATGACTATATTACTGAGTGCTTTAATTATAACTGCCCATATGGTGGGAAATAACAATATATGGAGAAAGACAGTTGCAACATTATCCTCCATCTCCAGTCTGGGTCCTCAGCTCCTCCCCCATACGTGCAGTGCTTCAGTTGATCAAATCCTTCAACTTGGACCACTTAGGCTCAGTAGCACTTTTTACAGCACTGCATTTGGGCAACGCCACAACTTGCGCAGCAGTTCCTCTCCTACAGCCGAACGGCAATTTACACACTGAAGAGGCAGAGAGAGGAGTGGGGAAAAGGACCGCCTGCATCCACAGCATCCGTCTCTGTCGCCAGCAATGGAGAGGGGGGTCATTTTTTGGCCAAAGTGGCACAGCGCGCTTTGGTTTTCGCGTTTGATGATACTCTGTTTATTTTATGCCGCCAAAGCTGAGATAACTTGCAGGTCATGCCAACCTGGAAATAAGTGGCGTGCGCAGCAATTACTGCTGAAATTTGACGCAAATGAATCTGCAAAAGAGTTTAAGGGTGAAGTTTTTGGACACGGGGACTGGGAAGAGAGATCCGGGACTACAAGTGCCGAAAGTCGGCAGCTCGTTTGCGCAACTGGGACCGCTGAGTGCGCTTCAGATCCGAAGGAGCTAAGGCTGAAACGGAATACAGACAACTTGAACGCAAAAGGTGTAACTGGTGCGAGCGAGTATGCAAAGAATAAAGTTTCACACGTCAAAATGAGTGGTCAGCAGAAAACTAGTGATGGTACTGGTTTTATCTCTGCCACACGGAACAGAAAGCGTCCCAGAAGGAACAGTGACAAAGATGATCCCGCTTCAGCCCAGACTCAAGACCCGGGAGATGGAACCAGATCGGCGGCTGGACGCAGAGTGACGCGCTCTGAATTGCGCTGGAGCAGAGAGGAGCGGAGAGCCGTGGGTCCGAGGCAGGAGGAGCTAAAACTTAACAGTTCGACGTTTGCCCTGACCGGGGATTCATCTCACAACCAGGCTATGGTGCACTGGTCCGGCCAGAACAGCAGTGTAAGTCAATTATTATGATCAGTTTAAACATTACCTGCCATATGCGCGAATGCAGAGGAGCTCAAAGTGTGCTTATGTCGGCCGTCAGGTGGACACACTGTCCTCGGGAGAAGTATCTGTCTGTTTAATGTGTGTGTGTGTGAGTGAGAGAGAGAGAGAGAGAGAGAGTAAAAGAGATGCACAGTCCCCCACTTCTTTGCTTAAACATTCAAGTTATGAAATGAAACAATTGATGTTTCATCAACATAGAATGAATACTTGGGTTTCAGTGAAATAAGGAATTCTAGCACAGAATAGCATTAGGAGAATAACAGGTTAGCTGTTTTATTCTGTAATTTCAAGTGAGATTTTTTTAAAGCCTTAATAATGTGATCACAAATTTAGGCTGGTCCTAAAAATGCATCGACCAGGTGACGGTTAATATTTGTTGGGGAGACAGTACAGAAGGGAGAATGAGAGAAGGGGGCTTTGTCTGAGTAGCTTCCTCAGTCTGAGCAGCTGAATTGATGTCGGGATAGCTGTTCATGTGGAGCACGAAGCATCCCTGACCAGCGGGCAGGATTTTCAAGTAGAGCTGTAGGTTGTGGGAGAGGTTAAGCAATTTCAGCCCTCCCCCTCCTTTTCTGAAGCCAGGTTTCCTGAGCCACAGGCTCCAAAGCACCTGCAAACATTAGAGCTGAGGAGCATCCACTCTTCTCAGGCTTTTTGCTTGTTAGCCTTGGATTCTTTCATGTAATGGCAGGAATAAGAACAGCATTTTACCAGTGTGGCAGGAGTCTGACGTGACGGAGGGAGGACATTATCGCTCAATTACTGGATTTGTATTTGAGTTCAGTGTGAAACACATTCCCTAATCAGATGACCAGCGGCAGTTGCACCAGTCTGGGTATTAAACCTCAGTATATTAGAATTCTGCTTTTGATACATATGAAAATGTTTTATAAAAAAACAAAATAAAACAAAAAAAACAACAACTCATATTCCTTGAAGAAAGGTATTTGAAATGCACAGTTGATTATTATTAGATTATGATGTAATTTATTTTTTAGTAATTTATTTCTTTAGTTTATTGATTCAAAATTGTTGCTATTTGTTATTTCAGAATCACAGATCAATGTTCAAAAATCCAAATGTATTCAGTTTACAGTGATATAAAGATAAATAAATCCTACAGTACAAAGGATCTTTAGAGCCAAAGGTTTTTGACATTTTATTTGAAAAATAACTTAAACTTCTGCTGAAATAGGAAAGTAGATGCATCTTTTTTCTGTTGATTGCTGATCAGTAAATGCTCTTATCTCAACTCTGAAGTACTGTTTTGGTATCCGTACAAAAACTAAAGTAAAAATTTAAGATGATGACACCCCGAATGGTGAAGAATGTCTTTTAATGAGTTTAGAGGGCACAAAAAGTCAGCATTTCCTAAGTGTGTGAGTGTTGTCTGCCACACTGTTAGATGCCATTGTCCAGGTCATGGTGATGTCAACCATGCCCTTTACCTGCGTTCAGCTCCTACTAGCAACCGTATCTCTTCAATCCCACATTTTCAGCAGGGTTTCAATTGCTGGAATTTATTAAAAGATCCTCCACCTCAGTCTTAAAACACAACATAGGAGAAAATGAGTGAAGTTGGTATTAGAATCCAGTCAGTTAGGTCTCTGAAAGCCAGGATGCCCAGTCACTTGAAAACGACCAGGTTAATTTTGTCTCTGAGTCCCTGGAGTCTTTGTCTGCTTGAAGCATTGATGTGCAGTGTGTTCACTTGTGTTGTAGCTGGCAGCGCTGCTGGATGTGTCTTTGTGCACGATGTCGTACATGGTGCCAAGCATTTTATTCTTTCTTTTACCAGCTGCCTTTTATGTTGTATTTTTGTTCCGTGTTTGGAGACAACACATACTGGATGTAGGATTAAAAACGAGAAAAGCTTTGTTTTCAGTCGAATCTGAGCAAGAATTGGAATCTAGGTAAAGGCACATTATGTTATATCCCAAGTGATTATCTAAGGCTATACAGGTTGCTCTAATCTTTAATTAGCATGGGAGAAGTCTTTGTGAAGCTTAACATCATCACCATCATCATCATCAACAATAACAACAAAGCATTCAGTTGTTGCAAGGGCTGATATCTCGGCACAACTGCTTCTTTTTTTTTCAGAATCAAAATGTAATTATCACAGACTGAGAATCGAAGGAAATAAAAACCTGAAATGGTTCATTTCCCTCAAAAAGTGCCAATCTGATAAAAAGTGAGCCTTTTTCTTCAGACTGGCCCTACATGAGTCAATGTCCTGACCGCTCCACAGCTGCCCAGCTTGGCGTTACACCCACATCACTTAGCCCTGTGTATAACAAAACCAATTACAGTCAAACACATATCACCAGTTCCCATGTCCTGCACTTTACTTCTGACTGACATTCCCCAGTGCCTCAGGTGTTTTTGTGGACTTGACAAACTAGTGTAGCTCATGACAAAAAGTGGCCTTACAGTGGAAGTAAGAAAAAAAAAAGACTGAAAACCCCTTATGAGGATTTTTCAATTTTCCAGTGTTATTTTTGCTTCTCTGTCTCTGCTAATTTGCATTTACCCTCAAAACAAAAAAGCTATGGAACAATTTTCCCCTATTCCTTCAATTGATGCAAACAACTGCAAGGCGTGCAAGAATAGAGGATCCTGCATTAAATATGTAGAGATACTGTTATAAACAGGAACTGATGTCCTCCGTCTTTACAGTCTGAGCTGCTGTATAAATAAATAGATGAGTCAACAACATGCCATGGAGCTAAAGTGAAAAGGATACCGATACAGGCTCTGCTGTTCTTAATAGTTAACCTTTAAGGCATTTACTAAGCTCATCTTTTAACCATCCCACATTCCTTGAAGCCTGTTATTCACATTGGATCGATGGTTATAATTATGACTCGTGAAGTGTTGGCCACAGGAGTCCTACAAGCCTCATATAGCAAACACTGAAAAACATATGTTGTGTGAGTAAAAATGCACACAGCAGCTAAATGACCTGTACTGAATTTAGTAAACGATGACAAAATATCATTTTCATAAGACACAGATGCAGGCTGTAGACATGGATACAGGATTTGTACTGAAATATCAGCAGCATTGTAAAAAAAAAAAAAAAAAGTATGACGTGTTTATTAGCATTTCCCCTCAGCTTGAAAGGTCTTGATTTAAAACTAGACTTTGGGAAATATTTTCTCTAAAGATCCATGATCTGGTCTTGACCCAAGTTTTGTACTATGTTAGGTAATAATCCAAAACATAACCTTCTTTAAAACTGTAGAAAACCTGACCCCTGGCTACAGTGTTTCATTAAACTGGGTCTTTAATGCATTCCAGGATATACTTTGTGATTTGGTTAGAATCTTTTATTTTTTTATTATTATTTATTTATTTGGTATTTGCACTTTCTGTCAATCTTTTCTTTGTGTCTCTCTGCTTCAGTTACTGGTTTCTGTGCATTTTCTAGAAAGACTATCTGACAGCTCCTGGAGAACTAGTGTGAACTCGTGGCATTGAGCTGTGTAGGTGGACAGCACTGTGGTAATGGAAAGGAAAGATCTAAAGAACAGGTCCTGCTGCAGTTGAGACATATTAAGACATACGTCTCATTCAATAGTAGGACATCAGTTCATTTTTATGTCTTATTTCATGGGATTATGAGTGATGCTGCTGGTGCTATCACGTTTACCTACAAATAAAGTGTTATAGCTAATCTGGATAATCTGTTACTTTGCACATGGTACTAACCCTTTTTAACCAGTTTAGATCACAGCAAATTTTATATATTAACTTGAAAATTGTCACAACACAAATTGGATTTAATCATAAATTAACCGCATCCTCTACAACAGCCAAAAGGGCCTAGATGTAATTAAAATGAATGTAATTTTATTAAAATGTATTTATTTTAAAGATAATATTTGCAGAGTTGCACATGAGACCATGTTTCACTTTATTCTGCTGGTGTAAATGTGTGGATTATTATACGATCCTTGAGAAGGTGGTGCACTCTATATTCTACGTTGGTTTGAGCCCTTTGTTGTCAATGCCTCTAGGTGGGGTTCATGGGTGGCATGACTGTGACTGCTGTCTGCCACGGTCTGATACCGATGGTCATCAAAATCTGAAATTTTTTATGCATGTGGCTTTAATTAACCCCATCTGAAACACCTGACAGCACTCATCAAGGTGTCATTCTAGTCTGTAATCAATGAACTGGTACAGAGAATCTAGGCACATAAAAGTCATCATTAAACCAATGAAATGTTTCCTGTTTTTACGTCACCTTATCAGAATTATACTGATAACAACTTATAACAACTCTTAGCAACCAAATTCCATCTTTAATAAATGAAACAGAGATTAAAATACAACTGACCAAACAAATTTCTGCTGAGTTCTTAATGCTGGAAGAGCAGCATTGGAATTCTGAGAAAAAGGGTTACAGGCAAAAAGCCATCTCACCGTCAGCCTTGTGGCATATTGCTCAAATGGTTGTACATAATGCACCAGCACATTTACATTATGAAATGTCAGGCATTAAGTACGTTGGTCTGTCAGCCAGGTGGGTTCAGGTTGTCATATTGTCAGCATTAGACGTTTACACTTAAGTTTCCAAAGACACAGGACAAGTCCCACTGGAGCATGTCCCACAAAGGCAAACAGAAGCAGGTGAATTATAAAATGAAACACTACAACAGAAGTGTCTTAGGTTTTCTAAAACAGACACACAAGAAATATATCAAGATTCTGTCACCAATTACTGAGGAGTCGATCACATGATGCTCTTTGAAGCGTTGTGAGAAACTCACTTACTTATGCCATCTCAATTGACGGTCTCACACTACCTCTCTAGGTGTGAGGGAATCTATTTATGGTTATGTATGCCTTCTCATAGCCATGGCAACACCCAGTTTGCCATCAACCCCAAAAATTTGTTTCACCAGAGTCACATCTCTGCTATGCACTGGCATTCTCTCTATACCATCAAGCCTTCATCAGTTGTTATTTTTCAGAGATGGCTGTCAACGCCATTTGGAGTTTTGGGATCAGCAATAAATTGAATATATTTACAAGCTGAGCATTCAAGATGGTAGAAATCAAATGCAATTTAGAACAGACACATGGCTAAATTGACAAGATTTGTGCAACAGGGAAAAGCGGTTACGCTAGAACTCATACAACACTGTATTGTCTGATAGTTTGTGGAGTTTGTAACATTTGACATTTTGGCTGCAGCATGACTCTGGATGGCAGTGTCTGTCATTCAGCCAGTTTACCACTTTGGTTTAGACTGAAGTAGAGTATCTCTACAGTACAGCTGTTGGATGGATTGCCATGATTTTGGCCATCCCCTGGCTTGTTCTGTAGCACCACCAGTGTGTGAAATATCTTAACATCTACTGAATGGAATGGCACAAAAACACAGACACATGGTTCCCAGAGGATGAACTGCAGTGACTCTGGTGAGCAATTGACCTTCCCTCTAGCACCATGATATGGTTGATATTTGTGGTTTTTAGTCACATGTCTCAATAACTATTGGAAAGTTTTCTATTAATTTTGATATTCAGGTTTCTCTGGAGATGAACTGTCACATCTGTCTGGTGATTCCTTAACTTTTCATGTAGTCTGACCATTAGCTCAAAATCTAATTTGTCCATTATCTTGGGTTATGGCCAAATTACTATTTTATGCTAAATAGCAAATATTAGCATTCTAACATACTTGACTTAGATAGTACACATGGCAAACAGCTGATTTTGTTGTGGACAATGGCAATGGCAATGTTGTGGGCATGTTACAGTAGCTTGTAGGGATGTAATGATACCAAAAACTCATATGATATTGCCACAGTAGAAAGTCCATGATACAATGATACAACATTAAAAATGTAGGAAAAAAATGAAAAAATGCCCCTTATTAAATGATAAATAAGAATTTTTTGTATAATGTATATACATAAATCTATATAAAAGATAATGCAGCAGTCAGTAGCAGTCTTTTTATGAACTAAAATAAAACAACATATTATTGCAGTAGCTGGATCTTGTAAACAAAATGAGTCATCCTTCACAGTGAAGCATCAGTGTTTTAGTACTCCCAGGCAGGTTTAACGTTCCCTGTCTGGTGGCTGTGTCGACCAGTGGAGGCAGAAGTGAGCAAATTGCTGTTTGGCATATCAAAACAAGGAGAACAAGATGCTGAAATAGACTCGGACAAGCCACATAAAGGTGGATTTCTGCTTTACTGGAGGTGTTTTTCAAACTCTATGGGCTACTTTTACAAGATAAAATACTTAGGAGTGATTACAAAGTGGTTAAGCATATGTGTCTGGTTTGTTTGGTCATCTCCTTTAAAGGATTGCATGCAGCTGTGTCCTAGGTTTCTGTGAGATGTATCCAGGACCATATCAGTCCTAAACTAGGCTAGTATTGCCTTCGTTTGGCAGTATTTTCAAGATGTTATGTATTTGTCAGTTTCCTGTCAGCCCATGTCATTTCTTGAAATGGGAAAACTAAAAGGTGGCCACACAGCAGCTCTAAAAGCTGACGATAGAGCATCCACTATGTCAGTTTCAAATTCTGCAACCTGAATACGGTTATTCTAGCAAAATGACCATATGTAATATACCGGTAGATACAGTGACAATCCCATGAAGGTATCAAGATGTTTTTTTATGCTGATGTTAGCACTGAACTCAAAGCACCATTGTGCATTAAGTAGAACTGTCTCGCAGGGCTGCTAACAAGGCCTCAGACTCTTTAGTTTTAGGCTAAACTAATTATCAAGTGCCATAGTAGTGAGTCCTAAAGCCTGGAACTGAGTCAGCATTTTTACACTTTTGCTTCTGTCTCCCTGAAGAATGGGTTTTTGGTTAGATGCCTGAAATAATGTATGTGATTAACACAAGGCCAACACATTTTTATGCTTTGTTCTGTGAAAAACAATACCTCTGTAAATGCCCCACTAGTAATTTTTAATTCTTTTACATGTCTTAAAAAGGCAGTTGCTAACAAGTGGCTAAATGAGACCAGAGGCTGTCAGGGATTTTAGACATCATCATGCAGATTACGGCCTGGTTGATTTTAAACTTGCACATTAGCAAGCTATTCCAACTGACCCAGCCATGATCACTAGCTGGATCAAGTCACTCTAAGAGAAAAGGATTTTTGTAGAAGAGGTAAATGTTCTAAATCAAATTATAAGTTGGAAACTGTAGTGGTGACGCTGAAGTCATGGGACTGTGCTGTAGTTTGTTTATAGCATAACAATAGCTTTTTACTTCTGACAATTGTATTTGTGCATCAAAACTACTAAAAGTGGTGTTCACTTGTGATGATTATCTTCCTAAATAAAACGTGTATGTGTCATAAACTGTTGTTTGTCACAGAGCTCATTTTCTGTAGTAATCCAAAAGCCCATGGTAAAATCCCATTGGCTTTTTGTTGAGCAAACCAGAGTGATGCTAAGTTCCAGGCTGGCTTACATAAAAACATCATCCCTACGGCACTCTATTAAGTAGAATGAATAGAGAACTAATGGATTGCACTCCATTAAAAATTCACAACTTTTAAATTTATACATATTAAATCATAAATGTCATTTTGTTACACTGGCTCCCAGTCAAATTCAGAATTCAATTCAAGGTCCTTGTAATTACATTTGTAGCCCTGCATAGTCAGGCATCTGCTTACATCAGAGATCTACTGCAGTCTTATGCCACCAGTAGGTCTCTAAGGCAACTCTGATCAGGGTTTGTTGGTTGTTCTTTGTTCAAGACACAAAACAAAAGGAGATTTTTGAAGTTCTGGCTCCTTAACTTTGAAACTCTCTCCAGGTGGGCTTAAGATCTGTGGACACTGTGGACGCTTTTAAAAAGGATCTTAAGGCTTGCTTTTAAGTAACACTGTTATTCAGTTGTAGTTGTTTAGTATTCATTTCTATTTTACATTGTATATCATTTAGTTTTTCCTTTAAACATTGTGTGAAGCACTGTGTGATATTTTGATTTAGAACGGTGCTATATAAATAATCTTATTTTACTTACTTCATAATTTGTGTCTATATTTCTTTCCACCACATCTCTTCTCTCTCTCTCTCTCTCTCTCGGCACTTTGCTCACATGCACCTTTTGTCTTGGTTACACTCATCCTGCACATACTGCAATTACAGTGTGAGCTTCCAAATCAGGTTGTGAACATCCACTTGCAACATGAGTGGGGTCTAATCTGCATGCTTTCAGACATGTTGTGTAGCTCTTCCTACTGAGAGGAAAGAATAAAAAAAAACAACAGAAAAGACACATTGAGACAACAAACATAACTGAAGACACTGTGTGGGCTAAGCGATCCTTCGGGTATGTGCTTGGGAGTGCTCAGCAGGCGGACACTGTCATGGTCTGTTGAGCAGTGTTTACTTGCCATCAGGCTGCATATGCCCATAAACAAACCAGGTTCCTAGTCTCTCTCTGTTTTTCTGGAACAACAGTCCCACGTGAAATGCTCACAAATAAGTCATTACTTCCTTTAGTCTGAAGTTATATGCTGCAAAACACTTTGTCTCTGTAGTAGTCAGAGTCTGCAGGCTCTAGACAAAAATTAAACACTTTGTAGGTAATATGTCACAGCTCTCTCAGCGAGGCCTCAGGAACACACATTTTATTTCTGTAAGGGCTCTTAGGTGCTCCCAAGAGTATCATTCCTATTGCTCCCACCTGTCTTTTTCTTCCTCTTAAGTTCTATTCAATCATGCAGTATTATTTCTGCTTGTGTTTTTTCACAGCCACTTTAATTAACAGTAAGTAGGGACAGTTTGTCTTCTAACCACAGAAATGCATTTGCTATTAATTTTGATGTACCAGAGAATGTGTGCAAAACTGTTTTAACCAAATGTCCTAGTAGTAGTTACCCGGATGGTGGTAACTTTGCTTGGTTATCTACAGGCCCAGACAGAATCTGCACCGGCAGATTTTGAAACTCAGAATGTAAGCACATGTTTGTCCCTGCCTGCATGTGCACAAAATTGTGTAATGTTATGAATGTTTTCCAAGCCCATTCATACCTTGACTGGCTAGTTGCACATCTCTGTCTAGTGCTTCTTTATCATTCCTTACACAACAGTCTGTGACACTTCTCATGTCACCTTCTAGAGCTGTTCCCCTCATTAGCCTATGTGAACATCCCAGGTTAATGTCTATTAACAAATATATTAATGTCTCCATGTGTCCTATGGAATTTCCAGCAAATGTTCACACTTTGAGTCTCTTGAAATGTCAATGAGATATAAAATTCTCAAATTTAAAAGTTCATATGAAGTGATTTCTTTCACCTTGCTCAAGTTTATTTTAGTTGTTTTAATGCACTTTTGTGCTTACTTTTGCTAAAAAAAAAAGTTAACGAAATTAATATTTTCTTTTACATTGCAAACCGCAGTCTACATATTGAAGTGTCCTTGGGCAAGACACTGAACCCCAAGTTGCCATGAGCTGGTGCTGCAGATGGCTGCCTCTGTTCTGTACCCGGAAACAAATTCCTTGCGTGTGTAACATACAGTATTTGGCCAAATAGAGACATTTATTGATTATAAAACAAAAATATCACTCCACAGATTTTCATCCAGAATAACTACAGAACACTAGTGAATTGAGAAATAAATTAGGCATTGATATCAAACTTTTTAGCTCAAAGAGTCATTGAAAAGTTTCATGTAAGTCAAAAGCTGTGTCCCACAGTTTCCTCCAACACCATTACACTCATCTTAACTGTTGAGCTGTAGAAACTCTGTATACACTGTGTACTCATTGAATGGTTTAACACAAGACCCTTTTGTTGTCAAGGGGTTATAGCTGTCCAAACTAAAGTTTATAATTCTTCCTTCTATGAGTACATCACACTCGGACCCACTGCAGGAATTACCCTCCACCTGCTGCATCTGTGTATGCCATGTCCACGGATACCTCAGATGTCAGAGGTAAAAATGTGTTAATATTATGGGTATTGTCTGTTATTAGGTTTCTATGCAAATATGTACTGCATATTCTAAAATACACACTGTTGTGTAAGCTTTGGAAAAGTACTTTCAGTGCTCAAAATACAGCACATAAATCATGAAAAATTAGTATTCTCTGGTCTGAAACACTGTGGGTTTGTCAGGTGAAGACAGAGACCACACCCAGTCGCAGAAACGTGCTCCTTGTTCTCATCATGGATGTATTAAAGGTGAACAAGTAGGAAAGAGCTAGCTAGTAAACTATAGGCTGTAATAGGTATAGTAACTCACAATCAAACAGGAGCACTGGTGCTATTGCGCTAGGGCTCTATAAGAGCATTTTATCAAAGACCACTGATTGAGATTCACCACATTCACTGTTCATGTGTTCTTACTTTCGTCATTATGTAATACTGAGGCAGCAGCATTCAATTATTTCAAATTTCTAACTTGGTATTACTTGGATGATGATGTTGTTCCAGACTGACCACACATTCTCAATCCATGTAGTTACTTTGTCACCTGAAAAAAATGTCAAAACTTAATAAAATGGCATAATGCCAGTTCTACAGATGAAAATGATAACAACTTTGAGCCTGGCTCTAAATCTCTGCCATCAAGGTCTCACAAGCATTATCACAAACATCGGCACCCCACAGGGATGTGTCCTCAGTCCCATCCTCTACACCTTGTTCACCCACGACTGTGTCGCCTCCCACAAAGACAACATCATCCTGAAGTTTGCGGACGACACCGCAGTGATTGGTCGCATCACTGGCGGGGACGAAGCAGCCTACAGGAGGGAGGTGGCCGGTCTGGTGTCATGGTGCAAGGACAATAATCTCAGCCTCAACACGGACAAGACAAAGGAGATGATAGTGGACATGAGGAAGGAGAGGAGATCTCATCAGCCGCTGTTCATCCGGGGGCTCGAGGTGGAGAGGTGAGCAGCTTCAAATACCTGGGTGTCCACATCAGTGAGGACCTCACTTGGACACTTAACGCCACACAGCTGGTCAAGAAGGCCCAACGGTGGCTGTACTTCCTGAGGAGGCTGAGGAGGTTTGGCATGTCGCCTAGGATCCTTTGTAACTTCTACAGCTGCATCGTCAAGAGCATCTTGACCAGCTGCATCACTGTCTGGTATAGCAGCACTACTGCCACGGACCTGCAAGCGCCTGCAGAGAGTGGTAAGGACTGCGGAGAAGATCACCAGGACTCCACTGCCCTCTCTGCAGAGCATTTACCACCGCAGAGTGTGTAGGAAAGCTGCCTCCATCCTCAAAGACCCCACCCACCCCCAGAATGGACTGTTCACACTTCTACCCTCTGGCCGGAGGTTCAGAAGTGTGAAATGTAGGACCGCAGACTGAAAAGCTCTTTCTTTCCCTCTGCCATCAGACTCCTAAACAGCTGACATGTAATTCCATCTGTACTGTTTACATACTCATTTCGCACATGAATAATTGCACACCCACTGCCGAGTATTTACACTCCATGGCTCCCACGTAGCATATATTCTCTCTGCATTATATTGTGTTCTTGTTGTATTTTTATTTGCTTCCTTCATTTGCTGCTTTAAAGTGCCTTAGATTTGTGATTTTACTGCCTATTTAGATTTGTGTTATTGCTCATCTACTTTATATTTCATTTGTATTATGTGGAATTCGTGTGGACGGCAAAGTAAAAATTTCATTGTACAGGGAAACACGTTTCCTTACTGTGACATATGACAAATAAACACTTTGACCTTGATTGTGACCCAGTCTTTCTCCAGCTCTGGGCTGTTGCCTCAGTGAGCTCCTTCAGTCCATCTCACATAGCGTGGTGTACTGAGTGACAGCACTCAGTTTCCATCGACATTGAATAGGGAGCCATCACTATCCTTGGGATTTGTTTCTGTATGTGCTGAGCAGCACAGCTGTGCACTTTGGCCACAAGGGAGCTCACATACAGTCTGCAGACTTTCCAGCACTCGCAATGGTGAAGAATCTTAAACAAAAATTCCTGTATCCAAACTATGATACAGATCAGCACCAAAATCTAATCAGTTGTTCCATGGGCCATACCCTATATGCTCTTAAAAAACAAATGCTGGCAAAAACATAACCTTGGCGGAGGTAATGACACACATGTAGCCGGCATGTAAACCGTATACAAGAAAATGTGATTCATCAGACAAGGCCACCTTCTTCCATTGCTTTATGATCCAGTTCTGATGCTCATGTACCCATTGTAGACACTTTCAGTAGTGGACAGGGGTTAGCATGGGCACTCTGCCAGTCTGAGGCTGCACTTTCAGTAGTGGACAGGGGTCAGCATGGGCACTCTGCCAGTCTGAGGCTACACAGCCCCATACGCAGTGAGCTGTGATACACTGTTAGTTCTAACACCTTTCTGTCAAAACCAGCATTGGGTTTTCCAGCAACCTGCACAACCCGGGCTAGTCTTCATTTCCCACACGCATCAGTGAGCCTTGGGCAGCCATGACACTGTTTATTGTCCTTCCTTAGACCACCTTTGGTAGGTACTAACCACTGCAGACCAGAAACACCCACCAAGACCTGCAGTTCGGGAGATGCTCCGATCAAGTCTTCCAGCCATCACAACTTGGCTTTGTCAGAGTTTCCTTGTCTTTAGACATCAACTTGAAGAACCTACTGTTCATTTGCTGCCTAACATACCCCACCCCTTGGCAGGAGTCATTGTAACAAGACATTCACTTCACCTGCCAGTGGTTTTAATATTGTGACTGATCAGTGTATGAAAGTTTAAATCAAAGATTCCTTCTAAATGAAGCAAGTAGACTGAATTACCACTCCACTGGTGGTGCAACAAAAGTGTAAGAACCCAATTTCTACATAATTGTAGAGTTACACTCTTTACACCCCCATATGGGGTTCAGCTTCAAATAAATTAATCCATATTAATTATACACCAGAGCATATGAGCAGACTGGAGTGGTGTGAATTTTTGCTTCTCGCTCATGGAGCTGTTCACCCGCTCTGCTCCCCCACTCAAAGCCATACCAGGCCGTTCCACACATTATCACTCAACGCTCAAATCAGATTGAATCCCACTCCACTCAAATCACACCCACTCACTCCAAAAAAGGGGACAACATCTGCCTGTATTTCACTTTACTTCCCAAAGAACAATGGCAACTATTTTCCAAATAGAAATTATTTGTTTCAAATTACAGATAGGCCTATGTAACAAGGAATATAGCACAAAAAGTCATAAGTAAAGTTCTATGAATCACTGGGCCTAATTCAGTAAATATATATAGTACACCTGTATGACCTTTGAGTTTCCTTTTAAAGTACTTTAGGAACACCATAATTAAGCTCGCAATGGCTGATTTGTGACTTAAAAGTGTTGGATGAAAGTGTTGTGAAAGACACAGATGCATTCTCGGTCAGGCTTGGGCATGCTTCAGGCTCGTTATGTGAGCAGCACCGGAGAGAAATTGGAGCGCGACATAGGATGAATCTCTCTCCTCCTTAAAAAAGCAGATCTGCATTCTGTCCAGAATCCGCCACTCGCTCGTGCTCTGCTCCATTCACAGGCTCTGTTGTACACCAAAACACACAACACCCTGTGGTTGTGCCACCTTGGGCTTTGCTTAGACTTAAAGCTTTACTATAGTACTCAGTGTTCAATCACTTTCAGATTCTGACCTTGTTTGCCCATGACCTTTCAGCGTTCTTCTAAAGAGGTGACAGTTGACATAACCTAAAGTATGTGAGATGAGATAGAGTTTCCAAAACTCTACAATACCACCCTAAAGACATACAGTACCACCATCTCGGCAGGAAGCCAAGACGTTTGAGATTAGGCAGATAGCAAACACTTTCCTGAGCTCTGTAGTGGACGCTGGTGATATGCTAGACTTAGAGCCAGGCAAGCTGTTTTGCTGTGCTAAGCTAATCAGCTCCTGGCTCCAGCTCCATACCTGTACTAACTATCCTTACATCAATCGAGTTCAAATTAAGTAAACTTAACAGTCAGACACTGACAACTATTTGGAGGGAGGACATTAACAAGACAATAGCCAGGTTTATATCTGGCCTTCAGACTCTGTGTAAGTTAGATACAAGTACATATACTTTACACTGGAGGGCTATTATTTCCTCATATGTGTGACGTCACTGCAGCTGCCCCACTGCCCTGTGATGTGATTGACACTTTGATGTGAATGATGGTGATCAAAGTGATTGGTAGGTGGGAGAGAGGAGCTCTGCACACTATTAAGAGAGTAGTGAAGCACAGCTGAGAAGCTGAGCCACGAGGTCAAGCACACTCACATCAGAGTTTGTCTGGACATTTGTGACACTTAGGGGAGCCACTGTAATTTATATATGACACAGTGCGTATTAAGGAAGCATAAGGAGTTAAATTTACTTTGGAATATCTGAAAAAGTCAGATTTTCAGAGTAGGGTTCATGGAGATGGAGCCGATAGCCTCTGACTGTAGATTTTCAGTCTTAGGCACAAGGATTCAATTGCTGGTCAAGGTGTTTATACACTATCTGCTTCCTTTGAAACCTCTTCCTCCTCGTAGCAATTCAGATTGATAAGAATGATTCTTGTGGATTTTGCAAGGTAGTCAGAGGTCTTCTTTCTGGAGGCAGAGAGTCCCATCTCACCTGGTGATTAGGTTTTGAATTGCATGGGACATTGCTGTGGCACAAATTGAATCCCTGGCAGTCTGTAAACTGCAGGAACATGTGAGAAAGTGAAGATCAGAAAGGTGTTTTTCAAGAGCTGAGCACGTCGACTGAGAGAGGCAGATGAGACAGCCAGCCTAGTTAATTGACCAACTCTGATGTAACATGGAGTCACAGAGTGGTAGAAATAACCCCAGGAAGACCTTGAGTAACACAAAGAACAGGCTATGGATGAATCAGTCTTTTTCAACACATGCTGACTGTTGTTTTTGATAAGCAGCTGTTTCTTCCTGCTCCATAGGCACGTAAAGCAAAACAAGACTTAAGGAGAGACATTGTGTTGCCCCCTCATGCTCTTGAAACTGACATGGTGCATACTGAACACTTCATTTTCAAAAGTAAAAACAACTGAGCCTTTTTTTCTCTGCCTTTTCAACTGCCCACACACTTCCTGGCTCTGCGTGCACAAACGATACAACACAGCACTTTACAAATCTTATAATGAGTTCGTTTCACATTTCTGCTCCTTATGATCAATGTGTTTTCCTGCTTCTTTATACAAATGCTGCTGCTTGAAAAAGTACAAAACAAACATTGTTACTTAGAACTTGTGCTGAAATTTGTTTTTGATCATTTTTCTCTTATCATGCTGGGTGCTGAAGTTCACACAATGTTTCTTATCCATGTAGGCTGCCAGCGTTCTCAAGGGCTGGTGGAGAGCATCTCTTTATAAGTGTGTATATATGTCTGTGCATGCTGTAGCACCAGCTGCAGAACCACTAAGTAAATTACTATCTGCCAGGAATACAATGTGTAATTCACCCTTTTTATTCATATGTAAATTCCTCCCATTTTAGATATGCAGACCATTATACCTATTAACATCATTAGAGAAGTATAGAAAACAAAACATAATAAATATTATTTAAAAATATTTTTTGGCAAATCCTTTATTTAAAATTCATGAAACATGCCTATAAATTCATCAAATACATGGTATTTAACAGTCCTACTTCACTGTGTAACTAATAGCTGAGTAAACACCTCTCTTTAGCGGAGGTGCATAATGCCACATTAGTGCTGCAAATCAACACAATGAATTTTAATTGGTAATGGGGATTACACAGTACACTCCAAAATAGACACTTAAGGGCATATTGGCTATGCAGTGCTTAATTTGTAAATTATGAGGTCCTGGAATATCACTTGGTGTCAGTGTGGGAGAGGAGGTCCCAGAATGAAGAGAATTTCTGCAGTGATCGATGCATCTGTAGTTTCCACATTAAGCGAGCAACGTAAAGGCAAAACATTATTTGTCACGATCCAAAAAATCACATAAGAAGAGATGCATTTGCAAGGGCAATTTATAAATGTCGACAGGAGTCCTCTGTCATGTTATTCTGTGCTTTGCTTCAGTCCGTTTAAAGTCCATATCCTCATCATCAGACTAACTTGTACTAACCTTGTTATTAACAGTTGGAAGCTTTATAACTGGCCTGTTTGGCTTCTGATTTCTGACTAGCTTCGCCCTGCTGTGACTTCAAATACTTTAGCAAACTCATCTGCAACTCTTTTTTGCATTTCCACTCCCTGGCTAACATAAGGTTACACTGAGCGTGCACTTGACCCAGTGTGACCTGGCGGTCTGGTTACTTTGTGACATAATTAACCTCACTGCCTGTTTATATTGTATTTAATTATTCAGACTTTATTCTTTTGTAAAAGGCTAGTTGTACAAAACTATGACCTTGAACCTTTTATATTTTATTCATGTATTCAGTTTATTTGCCGGATCCAGATTTGTCTTGTTCCAGCTCAAATTCATCCCTGTGGATATGAGCTACTGTCTCAAAGGGAAGTTGGCTTTAACTGGTTGAGTGTGGAGCCTCCTAAAGTCTTCTGTTCTGATAACATGTTTTAAGAACTGTTTCAAGACTATGATTTTGGCACCTGTATGTAATTTCTCTGGTCATAATAAATACAATATATTTAAGGAGACAATGTGATTGTGTGAGCTTCTCTTCTGAACCCCTTCTTCATCACCAAGTTCATAGAAAATATTCAAATGTATTTATTTGTATACTAACTGCTAAAACCACATACTATGATGACTGATAAACTGTGTGTACTGTATATACAGTGCCTTGCGAAAGTATTCGGCCCCCTTGAACTTTGCGACCTTTTGCCACATTTCAGGCTTCAAACATAAAGATATAAAACTGTAATTTTTTGTGAAGAATCAACAACAAGTGGGACACAATCATGAAGTAGAACGAAATTTATTGGATATTTCAAACTTTTTTAACAAATAAAAAAACTGAAAAATTGGGCGTGCAAAATTATTCAGCCCC
>NW_018127902.1:338459-345115 GCF_001952655.1 Monopterus albus
ACCTCTGAGACTATCACAGTGCAGGTGCATTTATACGGAGACTTGATTCCACACAGGTGGATTCTATTTATCATCCTTTGTCATTTAGGTCAACATTGGATCATTCAGAGATCCTCACTGAACTTCTGGAGAGAGTTTGCTGCACTGAAAGTAAAGGGGCTGAATAATTTTGCACGCCCAATTTTTCAGTTTTTTATTTGTTAAAAACGTTTGAAATATCCAATAAATTTCGTTCTACTTCATGATTGTGTCCCACTTGTTGTTGATTCTTCCCAAAAAATTACAGTTTTATATCTTTATGTTTGAAGCCTGAAATGTGGCAAAAGGTCGCAAAGTTCAAGGGGGCCGAATACTTTCGCAAGGCACTGTATTTAGTATGAAGTACGGACAACTTTTGTTTCTCAGTTCCATACCAGTTTTAAGTATGTAGTGTGTTGCATTGCACCAAGGAGCTGCTCACAGCTGGAATCATTTCAAACTAATTTTGGCAGATGGTAAAATAGCATTTTGAATACCAAGAAGAGTAAATAGCTATAAATTAAAACATCAGTCTTTGTAAAAGAAGCAATTAGTTGTCCCTTTGCTAAATTAGATTTGCAGTGAGACTGCAAAGTAACAGTTCGACTGACATGGTTGCACATGCACTGTGCAATTTTCTTTTAGTATAAAACTATTAAATGTGTTTTTTGAAAGTTATGTCGGCACCTGGTGAGGTTGTTGATATGTACTGTGTTCTCCAAATGATATTACTTTGTGGCATGTGTTGGTAAAAATAAAGTTGTATCTTCAGAGAGTAGTGCTTTGTTGCTCAGTATCTTTTACTTTTAGAGTTGAAGATAATTGATGAGCACTCAAGTTAAGTGATTAAATAAAGGCAATAACAAGAATGAGGACTAGTGAAGTAGAATCTGTGGAATTAAAATTAAGGAGCAGCTATGAATGGGAGCTGTTTTACAAATGAGAAATACATATCATTGACAGGTGTGAATTCATACGTTATACGTACAAGAAAAATGGGCAAATCAAACTGTCCTCTTTTCCTGTTGACTTTTGGCCCTGGTTCAGCTTTTCAGAAACTGGCAATACACTGCAAGAGGTGTCCATATGTTTTATGAACTAGGAATACTGCCTAGAAAAACAAATCACTTCCTGCTCTTTGGCAGGCCCCATCTGCGTATAGAGTTATCCTTGAAAAGACACACCAGGGACAGATAAAGACATCTGGAGATACAGTACCTTCCCCATCTGCTAATGTCTAAATACATTTACCTCAGGCCTGTCATTACCATGTGAATTACCATGTATCCCTCAGATAATGCTTTGATCGGCCCAGCTCCTTGTGTCATAGCTCTTGAAGCCAGCGTCCAGCCATCACAGCCCATTAGACAGCAGCAAAGTAAGGAGGTTGTTGACGCTGCTGCAGCAGTAGTAGTGGATCACATCAAGATAATATCCATCTGCTATTGCAACAACAGCTCATCCAAGCAGAATGTAAGATACAGTATCTGCAAATGTTTGCATACTGTAAACTCCCACATAATGGTAAGAATTATGCAGAGAGCGGTTTGGGAGCGATTCATACAAACAAATACAGACCACATAGCAAAACACTGAAGGGGGTGGAATTACCTGTGCTGTACCTGCTCACATGCCAAACTCAGAATCATGTCATGCATTCAGCACTAACTCAAACAACCACCAGCAGCATCCAGCAATGAGGCAACACTTTGAGTTTCTCCTTTTAACAGAAATACTGTTTCACTAATTAATTGTAGCACTTTGTCGTTCTTTTGATCATCGGTAAGGTTCAGTCAATAAAACTCAATACAGCCTGCAGATGTTTCACAATAAAATCCCACCTGGAAAGACTGATTATATGACCTTCGAGCCACTTTAAGACTTGTAATGTACAACATTTGCACAAGCAGGGTTGAGTTTTATTGACAGCAGCTTAACATCAAATGAGGGAACAGCAGTATAGAATAAACTTTAATTATTTGTGAATAAAAATGGCATGTTTGTAAACTCAGCAACAGGGTGACAACTGTTGACAGTGTGGCTGTTGTTTTACTGGTGGAGTTATATAAAAACATTCTACAGTAATTACATCAGTTTCTTATGCACACCGAGCTAAAACTAAAGCAGTCTAACACAACAGTCCTGTAATGACCAGTTTTTGTTGGAACATCATAAAATTACACTATGTGGATCTTAATGATGATCACAACCCTTCATTTCTTTCCTTCTATCTACTGGATATAGTAAACACAATGAAACAGTAGTTGTTTCTGGTGGTAATCTTGTTGTAAAGCAGTGGACTGCAGATGGTGAGGTGCTGCACTGGATAAGTGGCTACATCAGAAGTTAGCTCATCAGTATTTCAGGTCTTCCTGTTGTGGACGTCAGGCATACAGGGGGTCTATAATTAATTCCTCTTGACAGCAGTGAGTCAGTACAAGGGGCAGTGAGGACCTTACAAAGCAGGACTATATTATACCAGGAATTATTCCCAGGAATCAATGGGGTGAAAAGAAATCATGTGGCTGTCATGCCTAACTAAGTGCTGTCTTCGTGCATCACACCTTACATGCTTGTTTATGCTGTTGAAGTAGTACATGGACACTGAAAAGAAAGATCAAGTTTAACTCTATGAGATAAGATGATACTCCATGTGATTTTCATTGTGTGAGCAGTGGCAGGCACTTCACATCTTTGACTCACCACTTGCCCGGGTGGTGCGACGTGGAGGTGTGTAACAGTGGGAGGCAGAGGAGAGGAGTACTTCAGTGAATTCAGGACATTGCATTTAATACTTCGTATTTCATCTCTTTCAGTTGAAAAGGGGATGAAGTTAGATTTTCAAAATGAACTTGTAGATCTGTTGAGTTTAAAAAAACAGCTGCCATTAGTGGGGTGTTGAGGTCGTGAGAATCAGGAGTAGCGTTGAGTAGTAGTGGTTTAGCTATTATAATAAAATCAGCACTACTATATCTGGATTACATTTAGTGTTTATTCATGTTGGCTGCTTTTCTAATTTTATCAGTCACAAGTAGAATTTTGCAGTACAATGACAACAATTTAACCTTATCATTACGTCTTTAATTGAAAGCCCTCTCCACTAAAACGTATGGTGTTAGCACTACTAAACTAATATAGCATATATTATGTTTAAATTTGCTGGACTAAAAGTTTCCTTTGGGCCATCACTGCTCCAAAGCACTCATTCATATTTGAGGATTCTAAATTTCTAATAAAAAACATTCCTTTTTGCATTACATGGTTTTTGCAAGTGTGAGATGCACACAAGGCTACAGCAGAGCTGCCCTTTGAACTTCCTGTGCTCCATTTGGTAGCCTTCCAGCCAGAGGACCTCCATGCTGAGTTAGCCCATCCAAATCAAAGCAGTGTTTTTCCCTATTTGGAAAACTGCCCAAGCATACTTTGCCAGCTCTACCAGGCGCCCATGGCCATGGTGTAAGGGCCAGAGTCAGGTAGAGCTCTTCAGGCCAGATGGCCCCTTCCATGGGGCTACATCACTCGACCCTCCCACTGATCCCTTCTGGAGACCACTGGCCATGAAAATGAAGAATTAAAAAAAGGCAGACTACCACAGCACTGAGATTTTAAAAATCATCACCAAATACACACTGGAGTCAATATCAGATGTAGTTTCCTATTATTATTACTATTGCAGTCAGGCTAGGTTCAAAATTAAATGACAGCAATTCTTAACACAGTATGGCCAATCAGGTCAGATTTGAACCTCAGAAGTCCATCTGGGCATTCTATTGAAGCACTGACCATTTCAACACTTCTACCAGTGGTTGATTGCTGTATTTCAAGAAAGGAACAATCAGTGGTCAGATGACAAACTGTACTGCAGTAGAGCATGCTGAGGGAAGTGGAGGAAATGCACAGTGCAGGCATGTATAAGGTCAATGGTACATGCAGAAAAAACTCTACAGGGATATCTATTCACTTCATCTCTCTAAAAGTTGTCTCAGTCAGTGGCTCATGTGAAACATCTCCAGGGCTGCACAAGGCCGAGCTGCTGATACAATGCTATCTGTCTCCAGACAGTCTGGGAGCTCAGATAGTGACTTAAATCAATATACAGGATTTCTGAAGGTGATAAAGAGAGTTAAAATATCTAAAATATCTTTGACTTAATACCTTTAGCTAATTTCAAATGCAGTCACAAGTGTTAAAAGATAATTAGATGTATTTTTTTTATATCTGAAGTCAGGGGCTTTGTCATGTTTGCTGTTTTTGTGTTAAGTTTTTATCCTTGTAAATTTGCAGTTTCTCACCAAGTACAGCTTTTTCTGGTGCAAAAAAAGTCGATCTTTAAAGAGAAGGTACTACTCGCAGCATGGCATCTCTCACATTTGTCAGTGCAGAGAAAAAGACAGGAGCAGTATTTGCTTTTGTGTAGGGGTACTTCCTTACATCTCCCTCTCTCCCTCCTTCCACTTTTTCTTTTCCCATCTCACTCTCGGCTGTCAGATGTTGACTGAATCAGGTTAGAGAAGGGAGGTGCAGAAACAGAAAGCATTGCTGATCAAAATGGCAATGTAAGGGGGGAAAAAGACAGAGAAACGTGCAAATCTGTAGTGCAGCAGTAATTGAAAGGGAGACAACATGGATTTACAAACTTACAAGTCCAGAAAAGAAAAGCAACAAGACACAACAAACACAACAATAAACAATCAAACATTGGTCAGGTTGAATGGCCAGTGAATGCTCATCAGAATTGTAGAGCTCCAGAGCCAGGGCTACCTGCAGAAAGGTACAGGGAGAGAGAGAGAGACTATGGGAGAGAGGAGACACAGCCTGTAATGGCGGTGTATAAATGCATGGAGAGAGAGGAGAGAAACTCAGAGCATCATGGCCCCCCAGCAGCCTAGGCCTATAGCAGCATAACTAAGGGAAGGCTTAGGGTCACCTGATCCAGCCCTAACTATAAGCTTTAAGGAAAGTCTGAAGTCTAATCTTAAAGATAAAGAGGGTGTCTGCCTCCCGAACTGAGACTGAGAGTTGGTTCCATAGGGGAGGAGCTTGATAGCTAAAGGCTCTGCCTCCCATTCTACTTCTGTGGACTCTAGGAACCACAAGTAAACCTGCACTCTGAGAGCGAAGTGCTCTGTTAGGATGATAAGGCTCTACGAGGTCTTTAAGATACGATGGAGCCTTGTCATAAAGGACTTTACATAGCCTGTTCATAGATAGATGTGTTGATTAGGGGTAAAACGTCTTTGAGCAGCCTGGTCCAGATGGGGTCTAAGAGACATGTTGATGATTTAGATGAAGCAATTGTTGAGGTCAAATCAGAGAGATCTATGGGAGAGAAGCAGTCTAAATATAAATGAGGACTTACAGATGATTCTAAAGCTATTGTAGTTGATGACAATTGTGGGAATAATGAAATACATTACTTTCTAATAGTTGTGATTTTATTTGTAAAGAAGCCTATGAAGTCATTGCTGCTGAGATCTAAGGGAATGTTAAGCTCAACAGCACTGTGGCTCTTTGTCAGCCTGGCTACAGTGCTGAAAAGAATAATCTGTGATTCTGGCACTACAAAGGGCTTTTTTATATGTTACTACCTTTCCAGGCTAGGAAAAACTCTTCTGACTTAGCGGAGCTCCACCTCCTTTCCAGTTTTCGTGATGCCTGCTTCAGGGAGCGGAGCTCTGACCTGTACCACAGGGCCTCCTCTGTTTCACTGCCTTCTTTTTCAGAGCGGCATCATAATTAGGTGTCGTACACAGGGAGGCTGCAGTACTATCAACAAGGTTATCGACTTGTGTGGGAGTAAAGTTAAGGTGGCCACCCTCCACTGTGTTGCCACATGGCAATGCCTATTGAAATATTCATGTAAATTGGAGGGATTCATAATCTCTAACACTTAGGAAATCCGAGGATATTGTAATACAAATATTTACTGATTTATGGGCAGCACAGAAACAAAAAGTAATAAAGATAGTGCAGATAGCAGTGTGATGATGGAACACTCTGCAGCTTTTATTTGATGTGATTGTGACATTTACTGATTTGTTATTCAAATAAATTCTGACACAATGAGCACAGATAGTCTTGATATTAAGGAGCTCTATCTGTCTGTTGTCGCCATAGCCAGAGTGTACAGTACAGTTTCACTCACGACACACTCGCTCTACCTGTTCGCAGTAGTGCACTCACCTTATACTTAAGTCAGACTATCACTTCCCAGAATAACATAAGTACTGTATGTGCAATGCAGATGATCTGAACAATAGAGTCCAGTGTTAAAACATTAATTGTAATCTGTTTACTTCTGGTGACTTCATTCAAGGATATTGAAATTAATTTCACACCCATGATTAAACAATGTTCTGTTCATCCGTGACAAACACAACAACAGACAGATGTCCAGACAACCACAACAATTTCCAAAATAAATTACGATGAGGGAGTAAGCTACATAAAATTAAAGGATAAAGTCAATCATTTAACAGTATTTTCAACACTCCCCACACAGAGACTAAAACCAACAGTAAACTGATTCTGCTCACAGTTTGTTTTTCAGTCCTGGATGACTGAACTTATCCTTTCACAAGGACCTAATACTGCAGTTTGTGTGCATATATTAATCATTAAACATTCATTTTGTTAAA
>NW_018127902.1:345581-366180 GCF_001952655.1 Monopterus albus
TATATTACTATGGCAAGCTATTCAGGAAATAAAGGGATATATTGATTGAAACGCTGAATATATTGAATGAAACTTGAGAAATTTACGCATATTTATGCATATTCATTCAATATATCCAGCTTTTCAAATCCATAGTCTCAAGTTTCAATCAATATATTCAGCTTTTCAAGCAATATATACAAGTTTCAATCAATATTTTCATTCCATTTATTTCCTGAACAGCTTGCCATAATTAACACATTTACAGGACAAAGCACATAACACAGTTCATGAGACAACAGACATTAACAAAAGAGGCAAAGGGATTATTAATTGAGGGTATTAGGTTGTGTGTGTGAAAGTGTGTAGTGTGTGTGTATCCAACTCTATGCAGACTGATATTCATTACTTAAGGAAAATGGAGGGGATATAAATGTAAAGGAATGAAAAGACAGTTTGATAGAAAATGGATGATTGTAGAAATACAATAACAAAGAAGAAAAAAGCAACAAAACAATATCAATCATATACTATATACTTTTCCATTCACATACTTATATATACACTCAGATATATATGTAAACACATTCATATAACAAAAATAAGTGAAATTAACAGATCGGTAAATGATTAGAAAGAGAGGGAAGAGGTGAATGGTTTAAGTTAAAAGAGATTAGCACCGGATTCCAGTTGTCAGTAAAAGTTGGTATATTATTCTTATGGGTGGATGATATTTTCTCTAGTGTCATATATTCTATTTAAATAAATAAATAATTTGCTATCTTCATCAACAGAGACAGAGATAAGCTTTTATATATTTTTATTGATGAAAGTAAATGATTCATTGAAGACTAAAATGTTCCACATGTTTGACCAAAATGACAGAGCATCAGTTCACTCTTCTGAGAACCATAGAATTTGCGCTAAAGAGAGTTCCAGATCCTTTTAGCATTTTAGTATTGACTCATAGAAAGATTTCTTCTCTCTGCAAGCACCTCAAGTCTAGAATCGTTTGAAGCTATTCAAGTATATTTTTACCTCGATGAAACTTCTTTTTGCTGTTATCTTGGGGAGACTTGTTTTTTGTTTATATGTGCTTTGTATGCAATAGCTTCCATTTTTACACCTGGGAATCTAAAATAATGCTGGTTCGAGCACTTTTACTTTATCTCATGGCAGGAAATTTGCAGCTTGGCAGCTTTTTTTTTTTTTTAAATCCTGTGTTTTCAGCCTGTGTTTCAGTGCCACTGAGGCACACTGAGGTGAGCACGATGTCTTTGTTTCTTCAGGTTGTTACTTTTTTCACTGTCCTTAAACTTGACTGCTGGGATTTCTTAAGCTCAACATTGTGATGGGGCAGCTGTAGAAAAAGTATTGTGCCTAATGAGATTTCCTCCTGCCTTTTCCTTTGCCTGGGGGCTTCAAGAGCCGTGTTTGGTTCAAGTGGGGATCTTATTACTCTATTCCTCAATCAAAAGACTTCTTCAAATTCACACCTGAAGCAAATTTTAGCCTGTCTGATCCCTGAATGCTGCACTACTGAATTGATCATCTCTCAGATGATAAGAGATGGAGGCAGCACTTTGCAGGTTGTAATTGCTGGAGAAATGAGGATGGGTCAGAATGATGTAGCTATTGTGTGATTACACGAAACATGGAATTTTCTGTTTGTCAACCAGAATCCAAAAGGAAAGGATAATTATAGCAGCTTTAATTAGTATACCTCTCATTAACAGATGGCAGCGTCTTGCTAGGCTGATGATATCTAAAGGGTACATTTTTAACACTTGCAGCTAGTCCCTCCCAAAGCTGCATTTATTCACACTTTTTCTTTTTTTTTTTTGGTTTCTGGCAGTATCATGGAGCACACAGACGGCGGGTACATCTTCATTCATTTGAGAACATCTTCTCTGTTTTTGGTGGCAGTTTGTTGTATATGTACCCATACAGACTGTGTAACCCAATGTAATGTCAGTGTATGCTCATGTCACAGTGGCATTGACACTCCTGATAAAACAGATTTCTCCAGCATCCATGACTGGTTTGAACTTGGCTAATGGAATTCACAGGAGAGTTGGAGCAGTTTGTTCATTAATGATCATTCATCAGTGATGAATTTGCTAATTTTAGTGATTAATGTTGGCTTCAATCTCCTTTGTTATTCCTGTCTGCCTTTATTCACATATTTAGTTCGTGGTTGGCTCCATCCAGCACAGTGTCACAGCAAGGAGAAATTAAAGCTGCTTTTTTTCATATAAATTATTGTAGCAGAAATGAATGTGAGCACATAATTAGCAGTCTTCATTAACAAGCAGTGATTTAAGACTTAATGAAGTGTTGATTTAAACAAAGTAGTTTATAAGTGATGGTTGCATGTGGTTGGATGCTCAAACCCATAAGTTGGAACTGGAGATGTTACCAGCTATTACTAGAATATATTAATGAACAAAAGGGATGTAACCGAACACAACAGTATATTGATATGAGCACATCCTGGGAATTTGTGCATTAACATTTCTCCCTCAGTTGAAATGACAGTCGAGATCCATCGATCCATAAATTTATCCTGTAGCGGGTTGCCTCTGTGTGGGGGGCGGGGGCGGTTTATGACACTGGACAAGGGGTGGGGTACAACCACTCACACTCATATTCACATCTACGGAAAATGTAGCATCACCAGTCAGCCTAAGCTGCGTGCCTTTGGACTACCTCAAAAAACAACCTATAGGAACCTTCTAACAGTGCACTTATCAGACCTTTTTTGTCAATCACACGCTCCATGAGTATGCTCAAAATTGCCTACTTGCCGACTATATAGTAGGCTAAAACATGTATGGGAGACAAGTAGTATTTCCAAATTCTTAGTATGGAAACATGTGCATGCAAGTAGTACCCAGATGATCTACATAACTTCGTAATATGGAGGCAGTGGACACTATGCTATGCCATCATCCCATGGTGGTGGCAGGGCAGGCTCAAAGCTGTTATACCTGTCAGCCTGGAACTGTTATTATGCCACTTCATTAAATTATGATATTTTTTAGGTGAGAAAATAACCATCTAGCTTTTGATTAAATGTGGTCATTTTAAGTAATGCCAATTTAGAAATTTCCAGTAACATTTTTGGAGATATGATGACCCTCTAACCTGCCAGCTAGCTAGCTCTAATTAGCAGCCATGGCTGTAGCCACTGTGCTCATATTATCACATTCAATAACCTATGCATGATAAGATGTACAGTGTGGTGGTTCATGTAATATAATGCTTATGCTTATATGACTGTCCCATTGGCAATTGTAGTGGACCTTTACCATTATGGAAACAATGATAATCACACAGTTATGATTATGGAACAGTCACTTTTTCATTAGATAAACTAATAAAAACTACTTCATTAAGTTTAGAAAAGTTCATGGTTTGGTTAAAATAATCTTTACTGTGGAACAGTCATGGATAAAAAAAAAACTGTTTCACACAGGAATCAAAGAGCAGTCTCCTGTGAGACAGTCTTATGTTGTCTGACCCATCCATCCACTCCAACTTCCTCCTTATATTGACTTTGTGGCTCTATATACAACATCACCTACCTTCCTTTCTTCTTTGACCAACTAAAAAGTGCAAAATGATAAACTGAATGTATGGATCATCTGTTTTGTCACTATGTTACTCAGATCATGCAGTACAGCTCTCAGAATCTCAGAATCTGCTTTATTGGCCAGGTGTGACAGACACACAAGGAATTTGACTCTGGTACATTGGCTCTCAATGTGCATGTACATATCCCCATGCAAGGGGCAAGTAAACAGTAAACTAATATAACTTAATAAGCAGTATTAACAGCAACAAACAGTGCAAACAATGCAAAATAAGCAGTATAAACAGGCAGTGAACAATACAGACAGACAAAGGAATTCTCATTGAAATGAGATAAATAGGAATAGAAAGCCTTAAAAATAGAGACCTGTATGAATCTGTATAATCTGTACAATGTATACATACAGGTATTGCACTGAGGGTTATTGTCCAGTCACACTGTCATTGGTTATGTGTTCATCAGAGTGATGGCCTGGGGGAAGAAACTGTCCTTGTGCCTGGTTGTCATGGCATTGACACTTTAAACACTTTTTAACATTTTATTTTTGCTTATTTGTTTGTTTGTTTTTTAATGAAATGATGTGCACTATCTCCAACATTTACATAAAAATTATGCCATTGTTCAGTGAGTTATTCTGTCATCCTGTTGTTTATCTTAATCTTTACCAGTTACACTTTTATTTTGACCATTTTATGTATCTTCTTTTATGGCGGGTACATGGTTTAAATGTTTATGTATTTTGTTTTTATATTTTGTGAGCGGTCAAACATATACATAAATGGACAATGTATATACTATATAGGAGTAGAAAATGACATTAAACAAAACATTTGAAGTGATTTCTCATAACGCCTGGTATAAGGCCTGCTGTTTTGAGTCTATACACAGGTTTGTTTTGCAATATAAACACATACTATTGTTCTACCCTTTATGAGAACCTGTCATATACCTGTTGTAAAAAAAACAACAACAACAATGGCAGAGTGTTTGCCAGGTGTTTCTCACTTCTTTTTAACTTGTTACGATAGTATGATCAACAACTTGCCTTGGTATACTTTATTTGAGTGGCAACATGTTATGTGTGACAAAGTGGAAGCCAGCTGACACGAAAAGCCACACCTCCTGAACCCTCCATCACCTAGCTGATGTTGTGCTGCGATCAGGATGTGGCCTGACACACTGTACACTACAATACGTTCTAACAGTAGGTTGAGAGGTTGATGTAGGATCTGGAAACTGTTGTGATCCATCATCAAGCTTCAGTGCAGAACCACAACTCCTCCTCATAGAAGCAAAGAAGTGTCATTAGCAGCACCCTGTAATGACTCACAATTGTGTGTGACAAATTTAGAAATAGGATGAAATGGAGAATGTGCAATTTCTAGTCTAACTTCATTTAGCTGCAAATTGGACATGCATCTGTTTTCTTTGCCGTTATATTTACGCCATAATAGTCCAGCTCTTTGCTATTATTTTAATAGCACGTTTGCACTGATCCCTGCAGTGTGCAACTATGTCATCCTTTTCTCTGATCTTCTTCCTAGAGGACCATAACTCTCTTTATAATGTCAGTCGCATTTTTTATTCTGACTCCAGCATGTCAGAGCCCAGAGGAGAGGACAGGTTGTGTGTCTCCATCAGTCACTGTGTGTAGTCATTACATCAAGCCAGACATCAAACAGGTAGGAGTTTCACCACTCTGATGTGCACCATATTGTAATTTGTAATTCTTTTTTTCACTCCTCCATGTTGCATTGGGGAAGATTAATATTGCACCATAACTCGGAGAGGAAATGTTTTCTTTTAATCACTCTCATTGTATCTTCATTAGAATTAGGAAACCTTGAATTAAATCAGTATGTTGCACATTTACTGTACCTAATACTGTATAGTGTGTCTCCAAGGGGCTTCTGGTTGTTAATATTAGCTGAATTATTATTTTAATAAAAGTCTCAATGAAATTAAAGCTGTCTTAGTCATTCACTGCCTTCATGCTAGTGAGACGACACAGTGATGTAAGTCTGACAGCTTACGCTTCATTATGACATAAGAGTTACTTCTGAGTGACAACAACTCCCTCACCACCAAGAATGTGAATCAAGGTTCTCATAATCCCGAGTAAATGCTTTCCTAAAAACACACACATCAGCAAATGTTATATTGAAACTCTAAAACCTAAGATTAAAACCCTTTTCATTTAATCAGTACTGTAGGCTAGTAGGCTTTTGGTTATGCTTAAAATTTGAAATAAATGGTCCCTCCTCGGCGTGTGCCAAGATCAAAAGTATAGCTGATTTTCTTAAAGGCCACTGTATCAGATGAAACATGATAACAT
The DNA here is from genome assembly GCF_001952655.1 of Monopterus albus. Classification (NCBI taxonomy): domain Eukaryota; kingdom Metazoa; phylum Chordata; class Actinopteri; order Synbranchiformes; family Synbranchidae; genus Monopterus; species Monopterus albus. Next base: position 351,491 of record NW_018127902.1, read on the forward strand.
GTCTGATAAGAGAATGTAGAAAGAATACTGTATGTACCGTATTGATAGAAAATGATCAATCGAAGCATCATGTAAAGACTTGTTCTTCCAATTCCAAATTCTTTTCAAAATCATAAGGGGTCTGGTACTGTATTCAGAATAAAAGAAGGGACATTTTAAATGTGGTATATTTATTCTTTAAGCTCAAAAAAGTGCACATCAACAACTGCTGTTCACTGCTGATGGTTCTCGCAAGTTTTACCAAAATGATGTATCCAAGGAGCATATAAAACCTCTACCAGCTATAAAACGCTGTTTAAATGTTAATGCATCCACAAAAATTAAACCATTTCTCCTAGTCATCAAAGTACCAAAATGAACATGGACAAAGCCAAACATGACTTGTGCCAATACATCTTGATCAGACACTGGATCCTCAATGTAGGGCCCTTTGACAATGAGGAATAAAGGTCCAAGCGCCAAGTAGCAAAAGGGCTGTACTTGATCTCCTGATTAAAGCAGGGGGGTGTTTTAGGCATAACGTGCAATTATTCAGTGAGTCTGTAACCTCGCGTCCGCTTTAAAAGACATGTGAGTTTCAACTTGACAGGTTTCTAGCATACTGGCAGACTTGCCAGGTCAGATGTCATGGTATAACAAGCACACTGCAAGTGCATTGTGCACGCACATAGACAGGCGTTCATCATAAAACAGGCAAAACACCCATTAACTAGGACTTATGATTTGCCCGTTGGCCACAGACCTGGTTTTTGCTGGGCAGTGGCGCAGTCACTTTGTGCGCCCTCGTATTACCAATGTGCCCAGAATTTATGTGGACACACCCCATTTTCATACACCAGCCTGTGCAACAGACAAACTGCTGCTTTGTAAAAAGGCAACATGATGCACATGGTGTGAAAACGGTAATTGTGCAGGTTGGAAATTAGGAAACACAGATGTGCTACCCTGCATGGCACGCCATGCGTTTGTTGCAAGATAGGGCCCTTAATGTTTCTGCCAAAGCTGCTAGTGTTGGTATCAGAGAAACACTACAATATAGACTGACTGATTGACCATGTCTAAATTAGACACTGTCCAATGTAATAATAACAGAAGCACTGTTGTTGACAAAACAGCTGGTTATCTAGAGTCAAGACAAAAGATAAAGCCACACCTATGTGGCCAGCAGTAGAAAACAGCAGCTACTTCTTAATGTGCCTGTGTTGTTGCTAGTCACCACAGTTCTATGAATTAAAAAAAAAACTTGAAGGCAGATGGCATTTTGAGTGGCACAATATGAAGAGCTTCACAGCATCTTTCTGTTTAACGTTTCCATGTACAGTACTTTTCAGAGAAAGCAAATCAAAAGACTTTTAGCAGTGTTCACTGTGAGTTTGAGGCTCTTTGTTATCCCTGTTAGACAGCTGGCCCAGACAGACAGCTCTGTGCTGAACTGGAGCTGACTGTATTTTGGGTTTGTTTTCCTAATTAAAAGGCTGCAGAGAATAGAGCTTTATGGAGAATTGCATTACTCTGCATAATTACAACACATTATGCACCATCATTTGTCATCCTGAGCTAAAAAGCTCATCAGACAAATGTTTGGTCTCTGGGTTGCTACTTCATTTGTAATAATATCAAGCTCCTTTTCAGAGGAGCAGCAAAGTCTGTCAAGTAATTTGTAAGGATTTGGTTGTGTTCACACAAAGGAATTGTGATGATTTTATTTTGTATAAAGTTAGTCAAGTTACAGCTTAAATGCATTCATGATATTGGACCTCTAATGGTATTGTCAGTGCAATGAAATACCAACATTTTTCTGATTAAAAATAAAAACCTGTATAAAATAGCATTATAATTGCGCTGTCAGTCAAAGGAAATAAGTCTTACAGTGCATTCATTAAATATGATGGTGAGTGTAGCATGTAGAAAAATTGCAGCGATTTTTGCAGTTTCCCTGCATAATGTCAATATATTCATAAAGCTAGCATATTTAAAGAAACAGTTCATTATTTATGGTCCTATTATTTATGGAGTATGAGTTGCATCAATTCAAGCACTGGCTTCTGAAGTTTTTGAACTGTATTTTGAAAAGTTGTAACTACTGTAGCTGCCTCAGACCCACTTCCTTTCTAAAGTCATGGTATTTTTAAGGCTGTACTCCAGGGATGTCCTGGGGATAATAAATATAGAAAATAACAATATCATATGTATGTAATTTGCTTCAGTTGACAAGACAACACTGTCTGGAGGCCTTTGAGGAATAGCTTTTGGTTTTCTTATGTATCCTGAGTGAGTGTGGATCCAACAAATGAAGCCCTAAGTAACAGTAGCTTTAGTGGCCATTGTTAAATCTGTCACTGGTGCTCAGGAGAGCCACTGCTACAGGCCCCAGCTAGATTTGCTGTCTGCAGGACTCAGGACATGTGGGACGAGAGAGCAACTCAGCTACTTCTGGGTTGTCCACAACATAAGCTACTTCATATAATTTACACAGAACCAGATGGCACCGTTATGTGTGGCCTGGTGCCTGCTGTACATTGTATTGTTTTCATTATTATTGTTGCTTGCTCCTCAAAATGTATCTCCACTGCTGGTGTATGATTACCTAATCCTTCTTAGCATCCAAGATTTGGTGGAGAAGTTGCAATTCATGGTTTCAATTCATTAACTGTCCATGCAATTCAATGGACAGTTAATGGGTTCCACCATCATTCCTCTCAATCATTCCCTCCTTTTTATGGCATTTATTCTGTGCTGTTCCTCAGAGTAAACAACACAGAAGACATGATAAAAGAGGAAACTTGTTTTTAAGAATCAAGGCCTGGCTGGATACACCTGCAGCCTATGATCTGTGTTTCCTATCGTTTCGACCTTCCTCTGGCGGCCCCTATTTTGTGTAGCACTCCCTGGAAATACAGCTACCAGTGGCTCAGGCCAGCCGTCCCCCACTCTGATTCCTGGTTGTTGCTTTCTTGTTGCTAGCCTCCATGGATCTACAGGTAGGGCTCCACACTGAGAAATCTTTGCTTAATGAACTACACTTCTCAGGAGCTTGACAACTGGCCCTAAACCCGGATAGCACTGATTAACATGAGATCATTGGCCTACAAGACTGGTTTTAAAGACTTCTTCTCCTTTCATGACCTGGATTTTCTTCTGCTGACTGAGACCTGGGCTGCGTCCGAAACCGCCTACTACCATACTGTATAGTAGGCGAAAAGCAGTAGGCGAGGCGAGTAGTATGTCCGGATTCGTAGTATTCCAAAAACAGTAGGCGAAAAGTACCCGGATGACCTACTGCTTCCGGTTGGATTTTGCAGTGTGCATACGATGGACACTTCACTATCCCATGATGCCCCGGGAGAGGAGTTATCCAACGAAGAAGACGGTCACAGTATGCGGTTTCGGACGCAGCCCTGGCTAAAGGCTGGTAAGAACAGCATCGTTTCTCAACTCCTTCCTTTGTGCTGCTTGTTCTTCAGATCCACATGAATGTCGGGTTGAGGTGGAGGCCTGGAAGCTATTTATAAGGATAATTTCAGCTTTGAATTACAAATGTGATTAATGTGCGGTGGTTTATCACCCACTAAAATTTAACAAGGACTATATACAGGAGTTTTCTAAGTTTTTGGCTGGCATTGTGCCACAATATGACAAGTTCCTGATTTGTGGTGACTTTAATATTTGTTTGTTGCCCTTCCAGTCCAATGGTAAATGATTTTAAGAGCTTTTTAAACTCTTTTAATCTTAGTCATTGGATAGCCCGACACCTCAACACAGTCACACTCTGGACCTTGTGATCTGCTATGGGCTCTCTGTTTCTCTTGCAGAAATTTCTGATGCTGGTATTTCTGACCATTACTCCATCACATTTGAAGTTATGGTTCCCCCTTTGGCATGTAGGTCTCTTTACCCGGCTCATCATTGTCACACCATTACCTCCACCACAGCTGGGAAATTTGCTGCTGCATTTATGGACACTCCATTCTGTATTGGGGACACTCTGACTTAACATCTTTGCCCAGAAAATCTTCTTGCTTCTTTTAATTTCATGTGTTCTGCAATTTTAGACACAGTTTCCACTTTTAGGTGCAAGCGTGTCAAACTGAAATCAGAACCTAGGTTAAATGACACTACCCGTGCTCTCAGGCAACACTGCAGACAGGCTGAATGTAAATGAAAAAAGGACAAATTACAGGTACAGGCCAAATTTAAATGGAAAAAGGACAAATTACAGGTATCACTAGGCATTCTGAGGGACTGTTTGTCAGCTTATCAGAGTGCTGTGAAAGCTGCTAAATCTCAATATTTTTCTAGGGTCATTGAGAGTAGTAGCCATCGTCCCAGTGTGTTATTTAGCACCATTAACTCTGTTATTAATCCATGTTCCACTGTCCTGACAGATGTGCCATCAGCTACAGTACCTGTGAGAGGTTTCTTCATCTCTTTATTGATAAAGTAGCCTTATTCAGACACAAATGCTCAATGCAACATATTGTATATATTCTCCAAAATTTGAACTGCCTGTTGCATCTGCTTACTCTGCAGTAGAGTATTTGATCAGTTTGAGCCTGTCTCTTTATCACTCCTTACTAAGGTAGTACAGCACCTGAAACCTTCCCATTGTCCACAGGATGTAGTCCCTGCAAAGGTGCTAAATGAGGTTTTCAATACTGTGGGGCCTTTCTCTTTTCGCTTCAATGGTTTCTGGTATGCTATATAATTGGTTTTAAAATTTTAATGTTTACTTTTAAAGCCCTTAATGACCTGGCTCCTGCCTATTTGACAGATCTTTTAACACTTTGTAAACATAATCTCCTGGTCAACTTCTTCTAGAGGTCTCAAGATCTAGACATAAGCCAGGGGTGGCCAATCCTGGTCCTCAACTATCCCTGCCCTGACTGCTGCTGAATAGGTGTGTTCACCTGGATCAGGCATGTTCATTCAATCAGGAACTGGAAGATACTGATTCACTTTGTGTTTCCTCCCACCACCTTCATCTAAGATGGTGTCTTAGGGCAGCGGCCCTCGGGGAACAGGATTGGCTACCCCTGATGTAAGAGTTTTGGTAATCGTGCCTTTTTGGTGGCTCCTCTCAAATTGTGGAACTTGCTGCCACTGGAACTTCATCAATTTTAGATCTGGAACTTTTCAAGTCCAAGTCCAAAGACCTATTCATTTACTTTGGCTTTTACTTCTCAGTAGTATCTAACAATTTTTTGTTGAATTTATTCTTAGTTTAGATTTCAGTATGTAGCATTCGTATTTACTCTATTTTATGTTTATATTTGATCTCATTTTATTAGTTTTTTATTTGATTGTTGTAAAGCATTTTGGTCAGCTACTAGTTGTTTTAAAGAGCCGTCCCTGGTAGGCTAGTGGTTAAAGCACAGCGCTCTCGCCGCTGCGCCCTGGGTTTGAATTAGGGTTGCGTCAGGAAGGGCATCCGGCGTAAAGCACGTGCCAAATGTCAACCTGCGAGTTGTCAGTGTGACGATTCACTGTGGTGACCCCTAAATGGGAAAAGCCGAAAGTGACTTTCTTACTAGTTGTTTTAAAGCATTATATAAATAAAGGTTGATTGATTGATTATGCTGATTTGAGTGTGTGTGAAAATCCCCTTTTGTTTAAGAAATGCTAGAGCAGTCTGTCCTCAGTTTGTAATATGGCACTACAGCGCTGTTCAGTGAGGTCTGAAGTTATCTGAACTCGGTTTGCTTTTGCTGTGAACTGTAATTCTACTTAAAAACAGTGTTGGGAGTAACTAGTTACATCTAAGTAGTTACTGTAATTAAACTGCAAAATGAATATAACTGTGATTAGTTACAGTTACTGAGAAAAAAAAAGTAAATTACTACTAACCAAAATGTTGGTGATACAAAGGTGTTACATCTGAATATATTCTTTTTGATAAAAAGCTTATAGCCTGTGTAAATACAGTATAACATCCATTCTGTTGCTTTGCATCTTTTCATCATGCACCAATCTTATGGCCTATTTTCAGGCAACGTGGGTCAGCAAAACTGAAAAAATAATACCATCAAAGGTAGGATGACTTACAAGGTGCTGCCTTTACATCTAGATAGGCTCCATTCATTTGGCAGTGTGAGATATATTTTAAATATTGCTTTTGATTGGTTCTTGCTTGACTTTGCACCGCCTCTTGCCTGTTAATCAAATCACTGCACACTCCTCTAAGCAGTCTGGATGTGACCAGCTGACAATGACAAGGCTTTTCAATGCTGGAAATTCAATAGTATTTTCCTTCTGGATTCAGAAAAGGGCTTTGCTAGGTGCCTGATCTATTTCCAGTCCATATTTAGAAGTACAGTATAGCACTGTATTCAGCAGATTCAGTTGCGTTTTTGAGACGCATGTATCACATAATCAATCATGCCCTGTGTCTGCACTGCCTTCATGTCCGCTGGCATATAACTCACCTTTACGGGGGTAGCCATGGCATGAAGGAATGAATGGAGCTACACGCATACTGTGAAACTATCCACAGATTCCATCAAAGCAATGAACTCCACCAAAATGAAAAAAAAAAAGAACATCAAGTAAAAGCAGTTAAAACACATGATCTATCAGCTGTTACATCAATCCTACTGAACATGCAGTTGGATATGTATAGGTTCTATAGGCCTATGCAAGTGTTCCCTCACTTTCTATTATTATTATTTGAGTTTTGGACTGTAGGTTTCCCAGTTTTGTGTTTCTCTAGCATCCTCAGTGTGTTCTGTGTGAGTAAACATGCATCCAGTATAGACATGAGCATGTACCATCCATGATGTGCATGTGAAGTGTTACACGCTGCACAAGCTGTGCTGTCCGTGTAGACATGATCAGCTTATCTTTTCGTCCATTGGTGATATGACAGGTAATGCAGCATTATTAAATGGTTAAACAGGGATATCTAAACTGGACTGGTTACACAAACTGTGTTCACACAGGGATACAAAGTCATAGTTAGTATCTGTCCTGTAATGAATCTGTACTTCTGAGAGTGTGTTGTCCACCTCCAAGGTATTATTTTATTCATATTCAATTTATTAAGCTAATACACCTAATACTTTGGAAACAGGACCCAATCCAATATTTGGATCAAGAAGCTCGTATAAAATCCAGTGTTTCAGATTAATTTCAATACGTCAGATATTTGATGAACATTTACTATAGGAAAATATTAGTACTGGATCAGAATCCCTATCAGTGGATACTTAATTTTTTAAGAATAGGACTGGAATTTGGGCCAAAAAACGACAAGCATGAGGGAAACTGCAGAATATCATATAACTAATACACTGCATTTTCTGTTCCAAAATTGAAAGGAAAGTTAAACTATAAAGTGTGTGGAACCTTCTAACAGGGCAACTGACTCTGCTGCTTTTGACAAGTTATTCCAAAAGATTCCAAACTCATACAGTGGGTTCATTTGGAGTAAACTAACTGCTGACCTTTTTCATTTAGGGCAGGCAAGTCTCCAAACTCCATTTGGAGAGCTGAGTGGCCAGACAATTACTTTTCTAACTGAATGGTTAAAAATGAACTTACAAAAAGATTGCATCAGATATGATTTATTTTTGTATTTTAACCCTCTTCTATGCAAGCACTTTAGGCAGGTGACCTATGCAGGTTTTGCAATATACATCCTGATACAGCGTAGAGAAGCAATGAGGAAATGAATGGGATAGCATCTGTGTCATCTTTCTGTCTGCAATGAGAAGAGAGCAGGAAGAGAGGGAAAAAAGAAGACACAGGTTATTGAAATTCATATGCTGCTTGTAACTGTTCAGAGGGCATTATCTTTTCACATCATCCAATGTATTCATATCTGGTTACACCCCTAGCGTGAAATGTTAAACTTTAAAATCTGTGTACTGTTTGGGCTAATTTTATTCTGAATGGATATAGAATCTTAATGGGATGTGTGGTCTAAAACCTCTTCCTTATTGGCCTCAGATGCAGAATATTCAGCTGCAGATGAATTACCCTAGATCCCCAGGCCTTTCATTTGTCAGCACTAATGACCACAGTTCCCTCCCTCTTGCTCTGCTGTTATTTTACCTGTAATAATGGATTGATTTGTGACTCTGAGGCAAAGCAGCTGTGAGTGAGAAAGTTTGCATTGAACTCATTAAAGTTTGTATTATCCAGTGTTTATCACTCTGATTATAGCAAAAGGAGCCATCTGCTTGGGGGAGAAGGGCTCCCATCACAACTCTCTATAATTTACCAAAGAAAGTTTGTCGCTTCGTTCAAAAAACAGTAATCCAGAGGGGTAGAGCTGAGGTTTGTGTCACTCTGTAAGCTAAAAGGTGTAGGTGTGTCTCAAGTGAATGGATATTATGTAGATGATGTTTTCATAGAGTCCTCTTTGGTGCACTCTGTGTGAGACAGTTAATGGAGTTAGCTATTAAACTGTTCTTCAAAATTAGACAGATTTACTGAGAAATTAGACTGACTTGTTTCTCATTAAAGGGCAATATCATAGGGCCTTTCTGGAGAGATTTCCTCTGGATGACATTAGCATATCTCTGTTAGCATTCTGCACTTATTAAGACCTCACAAGGTTTTTCAGGATTCAAAAGAGTACTGATATATTTTTTTTGGTCTTAATTTGATAACTTCTCTTATGTTTTACTTTCAAACCAATTGAATATTGGTCATTTGTACAAATGCTTAAAACAACCTACAGTATGTTTACATTTTATTGACTAGCTGTCAGGGTTTGAGATGAGGGTGGACTCTAATGCAGATACCAAACATGAGCTCATCAGAGGAGTAGGTAAACCTATCAACAGGTAAAGTAAAAGTAAACACTGGCATAAGGTGAGTAGTCTAAACACAAAACACAATGTAAGCACAGTAATTTAATACACAAGAGTCCAATATAAAGTTTTTCCCAACCAGTCAGATAATAAAGTGATGTCCATGAAACAACCTCATAATGGGTGCAATACTGGAAACAAGGTTCTTACTATTTCAGGAGAGGGGAGAGCAGACGTGGAAGCCAAATGTGGCTGGAGCTTGAGCATGAGCTGACCAGACTTGAGGATCAGTGATAGTGCCATACATAGCTGCATTGTCGAGAGCATCTTGACCAGCTGCATCACTGTCTGATACGGCAGCACTACTGCTATGGACCGCGAGCGCCTGCAGAGAGTGGTAAAGACTGCGGAGAAGATCACCAGGACTCCACTGCCCTCTCTGCAGAGCATTTACCACCGCAGGGTGTGTAGGAAGGCTGCCTCCATCCTCAAAGACCCCACCCACCCCTAGCACGGACTGTTCACGCCCCTACTCTCTAGCCAGAGGTTCAGAAGTGTGAAATGCAGGACCTCTAGACTGAAAAACTCTGAAATCAGACTCCTAAACAGCTGACACAGGATCTACCTCATGTAATTCCATCTGTACTGTTTACATACTCATTTTGCACATGCAAAATTGCACACCCACTGCCGAGTATTTACACTCCACAGCTCCCATGTAGCATATATTCTCTCTGCATTATATTATGTTCTTGTTGCATTTTTATTGTGTTTCTTTCATTTGCTGCTTTAAAGTGCCTTAGATTTGTGTTACCTGCTTATCTGCTTTATATTTCACTTGTATTGTGTGGCATTCATGTGGACAGCAAAGTAAGAATTTCATTGTATAGGGAAGCACGTTTCCTTACTGTACATATGACAAATAAACACTTTGACCTTTGACCTTTGACCTTGACATAATAATAAACAGAGCACTGGGCGAGAGGCATGAGCAATGGTGATGTTGACTAGTAGGTGAGCCAACACCTTAGCTGACCAACTCACAAGCATACAGAGCCCTGGCTCTTTAAACTTATCTGAACCATAATGGAGCCACAGTCCTAGCAAACAGTTGTCTATTTAGAATCTGCTTTATTGGCCAAGTATGTCAGACACAAATGCTACATTTCTAAATATTCCTCAGTTACAGTGTAACTTGATTTGTCCACCAGAAATTTCCCCACTGTGGGATCAATAAAGTACCTACTCTACTCATTTGGTGCTGGGCAGGTTGTGGTCAGTCAGTGTAAGAGAGCCTTTTTTTATAAAACAGCTGTTTTAGGCTGTTTTATAAAAAAGGCTGATAAAATGCACTCTAGATTGCACCAACAATTATTTTCATGCTACTTGGACCTGCCAACCAGTTCATTCCCTCTGGATATCAGTGACAGAGAAACTCTCTACCATCTTGGGCTGTAGAATCCCTCCTTCTCCATCACTTTGCTTACTCGGTTATATCACAGATGTTGACCACCTATTAATTAAATACAAAAAGCCACTCCTCATTTCTCTAGCTATTGCCAAGAAAACAATCTTTCCAAACAGGAAATCAAAAAAATCACTACACATAAACCAATGGACCAACCTTCTGATAGAAGGTAGAGCTGAGGTTTGTTTCTGATAGAAGGTTGGTCCATTAGAGAAAATGGCGTCCACTCACAAGAATAGTTTATCAGCTTTTTATCACACATGGAACCCATTTTTAACACATTTCAACTTGAACCAAACACCTGGGGCTGAGGCCACACACATTCCCACCAACCTCTAAAAATGTAACAAGCTGATTTTATTGGTAGTACTGTTATCATCATTATTACTGGTAATTTTTTATTGATTTATTTCCCCCTCCTTTTCCCTTTCTTGCATTTCATAGAGTGCATAAGTTACCCATACTTCACACACTACAATCTTGTAAAACACTCTATATCCTTTTGTAATGTCATGTAACTGTGGTCTTGTCTCCCATGTTCGGTACTGTTTTGTGTTACTTTATTTCTGTCAGGTTTGCCCGGCTGCACCTGCCTTTCTCACCTCCCTCTCTTATTACTTCTGTCTCATTTTTTTTTCCACATTGCACACCTGCCACTGATTCCTTGATTTACACCAGCTGCATTCACTTAGTCCCTCACCCTACTTATACCCAGCTCACTTATCACTCTGTTGCTAGTTCGTCATTGCTCTCAGGCTGACAACCAGTGCCTTTTTCCTCTTCGCCTTTATATATTTGTATGTCCAGTTTTTGTTTTGTCTCTTTTTGTCTACCCATTCTGTTTCCTCCTCCACGGTCAGTTACCTCCGGACCATTGCTCCTCACCAGCCTTCAAGCCTCCACCAGCCAGGTCGGTACACAGTCACCAGATTTTCGTCATTGCTCTCAGGCTGTCAACCAGTGCCTTTTTCCTCTTCGCCTTTATATATTTGTATGTCCAGTTTTTGTTTTGTCTCTTTTTGTCTACCCATTCTGTTTCCTCCTCCACGGTCAGTTACCTCCGGACCATTGCTCCTCACCAGCCTTCAAGCCTCCACCAGCCAGGTCGGTACACAGTCACCAGATTCCATCTGCTCACCGCCTGGTTCTACTCTTGTCTCCTCAGCCGTTTCCTACCTCTACCGGGCAGCTCAGGAGTGACCCCAGCGTCCGCAGCTAGGCCGATCTCATCATTACTTCATTGAACTGTTTCAGTAACTGATCGACACCCGGTTTATCATCCCCATATTCCTGTTTAGCCTTTCTTCTCACTTGTAAATAGTCTGTACAGCACCATTAAATTTTTGCTTGCACTAAAGTCAGCCATCTGGGTCCGTTCTTTTTTTCGCTCACTCACCTTTCTGTGTGTGAGCGGTCCTAACAGTTTCAATTAAAAAAAAAAAAGGCTGATATAAGTGGTGAGACTGAACCGAAATAGTAAATCTATTAGACATAAAACCAAAATGAGCTCAAATATGCTAAAATGTTCCATAGAGCTGAAGATGGTATCCTGTAAAGAACAAGTCCATATTGTTCATGCTAGCAGGTTAATAGGACCAACAAGAAGGTGTTATAGTTAGATAACTTGTAGTGACCTTAGGTATTATGACAAAAGCAAAGAAGGGAGTTGGTGACAAGTTCACATTATGATGAGATGAGAGTTGATGATGTGTCAGAAAACATCACTTTGCTACAGAAATCAGATCCAGTGTGAAAGACAGTTTTATGCCTAAACCTAATGACACCATAACACTTCCATGGCTTAACTATGTGCTTATTATTGTTTCCATGATGATGAAGGTCTGGTATGTTTGCTGACTCTTATGGATTGTCTGTTATCATGTTGACAGTGGTCTGGTAAACATGACAACTGGCTGAAACCTTCTAAGACCAGACATACCATTCTTAAATATTGTTTCCACTAATTTGCCATTTTTAATCTGCACAGATTCTGATTTTTTGATCCTGACAGTCGGATAGGAACAATGTCCTCATATCAAAATGAATATGGAGGCAACCAGCCTGTACTGCTGATATCTATCCATGATTTACAATTCAGCAACACACTGAAGATGACAGAAAAGAAGAAAAATACACAAAGTTTGGATTAGATCCTAATGAGAAGTGTGGGCACTTTAAGTGTGCTGCTGGAAGGGGGCTATATTCCACAGTCGAGACAATAATTGGAGGACTTGGTGGAAGGGAACAGCAGTGTTCTCTGAGCTAGTAAGTAACCCATTTCACATTAATTCCAGTTAATTCCTTATATTAAAACACTGATTAGTGCAGCTTTAACCACTGGTGACAAATCAGAAAATACTCATTTGAATTAATTTTCAAAAAGCTATATTGGTTATTTTGGAAGACCATGACAAACAATCTATCATTCATGAAGGTATAAGGTTCTAGAAATGTATCACTCTGATGAAATCACATCCAACAAAATAGTTGGCAAATTAGCAAAGTATACTTTTGACAGTCAGATTGATTTGCATCATACAAATTTAATGTGTGGATTTTGTTCTAGATTCTTTATCGCCTTGTTTGAACAAAATCTGACAGACAGCAAACTGGCTGGCTATCATTGCAAGAAACAAGATTAATGATCAACTAGAGCTCCATTCTTCAAACATCACACTGCAGTCTGAAGCTGCTGACGGCCTTAGAACATCTCTGTCTTTGAGAAGTCTTTGAGAAGTGCTTAAGGAAGAAGTCTGAGAATACAAATATCATATTTTCACTGTTTGCTACACCTCTGGATTTGCAAAGCAGACAAAAAGGACCCTTATTTCTGCCACCATAATTTATTTAGAAGTCAATATTAGTGTCTGATTTAAGTGTCGGTTTCACTTGTTTCAGCTAATAAAGCCAGCAGCCTTGTAAGGATAAAAAATGTTCATTACCTTTCAAAGTTCACTGGGTTTTCGTCTGTCCTGTTAAGGGGGTTTTAAGTGCCTTGTTAAGTCACCCATTAATTCAGGCCATATTGATTTCACATGGCTGCTGGAGGCTTGGCCAAATATCATATTTTTGAAAACTTCCTTTTGACTCTGCAAAATGCTTACATGCTAACTGTTTTTGAAATGTTGGACCCTCTACACCCCCTTCTAACCATGATTGATCAATATTGTTTGATATTTTTCTTCAGGTGGTCATTATTTGCAGCACTGCTGCAATTACTGCATTGTGGATATTGATGCAAAGCTTTTGCTTGGCACCAGGGTATTACACTGTGTTAGTCAAACTTGTGAAAGAAGATTTTACTGTGACCTGAGTTTTCATCATTTGCTCATCTGTGACCTCTCTTTTCACTCCCTTCTTTGTGAACCTTTTCAGCCAGTGGCTTGCTCAAACAGCTTTTGAACTCAGAATTTAGTGATTTTGAATTATTCAGGCAACCTTTCTCCAGTTTGGTGATGTCCACTCACAGTGGTATAACAGTATACAACTGACTATTCCAGTGTGAGCACTGTGCGAGAGACAAAACTTTTTCTGTTGTACCTATGACAAGTCAAAATAGATCAATGACAAACACAGTAGCAATGCACAAATAGTTTCTTCTATTCTCCATCTCAAGCAAGTTTCACACAGCATTACATCTGTACCTTTCTCCATCTACCTCTTCATTCCCACAAATGACAGTTTTTCCATTCCTATTTTCTGTCTCTTCTCTCTGTTCACTTGACATATGTTGCCAGGCATGTACACAACTTTTTTAATGCTATGTACATTCAGCCCTACCTATTGATTTCCTTGCTTGTTAAGCACTGTCAGGTCTGGGGCTTGTGGACTCAATACAAACACCAGTCAGGAATGCTGGTAAGTTAAAGCAATGTTTGAATGACCACAAAAAACAACAACAACAACAAAAAACACCATCACTGAGGTTCTCCAAGTGCATGCAAAAATAAGCAAAACAAAAGTTTAGCACTTGCTGACAATACAGTCACTTAGTCTCTGAATACATGTAAACTCAAAAAACAAAAATATCAGCTTGGGACTGGAAAAACCATCGATTCGAGTCCTTGTATACAAAACTAAGGAACCCTAAAGGTGAGTCCCAAAACCAGGAGCATAATCCATAGACTTGACAGCATGAGTGGACAATGACAAGGCGTGGAGCACTGACGACAGACCAGCAATGACTGTCTTGAGAAGCTGGCTTATAAAGCAGCCTAGTACAAAGCTAGATGGCACCCAGAAAACCAGCCAGTTCACCTGCAACAGAGGGGCCCACATAAGTCATAGACAAAAAGACAAGGGGAAAGAAAAGCCAATAACAAAAGTGCCACTGCGCTGGATGTCAGAAGGTGGGACCACTGGGTTGGTTAGGATGATCTCTGTGAAAGTCTGTGATGAGCGTCTACTCCAGAATGGCTCATGTGGGAACCCAGGACTGTAACCTTCCCAGTCAACCAGGTATTGCAGAC
>NW_018127902.1:366202-368646 GCF_001952655.1 Monopterus albus
AATGAGTTGATGTACAGTGTGTGCCGGGGCCCTGTCATGGGGGAGGTGGAGGCTTGAAGGCTGATTGAAGGGCACGCTCTTTTACAGGATTGAGGCATGATACTTGAAAGGTAAGGTGTATCCTAAGAGACTGGGGGAGTTTAAGTCATACCACCACAGCGTTCACCACCTTGGAGACAGGAAATGAAACCACAAAACAAGGTGCTAGCTTCCTGCATTCAATCTTGAGGGGAAGGCCTTTAGTTGATAACCAAACCGTCTGTCCTACTTGGTAAGATGGAGCTCCCAAGCAATGCTTGTTGACACTGTGGATGTAGCATTGCATCAACCTCAGTAGAGTGGCTGTGGCCTGGGTCCAGGTATGGTGGCAATGTCTAATGAAAGCCAACACAGAAGGTACCCATGTTTCCTCAAAAGAGCGGAGGATGATATACATAAGTGGCCTGAAATGGGCGGAAGCCTGGGGCAGATGTGGGGAATGAATTGTGAGCATATTCAACCCAGGTCAGTTGTGTAGCCCCAGAGGAGGGATCCCTGGAACATAAACACTGTAATGCTGTTTCCAGCTCCTGATTACTTGTCTCCGTTTTACCACTGGACTGGGAATGGAACTCTGAAAAAGACGTTGCTTGGATGGCAGTATATTTTGCTCCAAAACCTGTATGTACTTTTCAGCATTAATGGTGCCTTCACGGATGTGCATGTTACCCATACCATGGGCACTAACATACCCCCATACCATCACAGATGCTGGCTTTTGAACTTTGCACAGATAAAAATCTGGATGGTCCTTTTCCTCTTTAGCTCAGAGGACACAACGTCCATGATTTCCAAAAACAATTTGAAATGTGGACTCGTCAGACCACAGCACACTTTTCTACTTTACATCAGTACATCTCAGATGAGTTCATGTCAGTTGTTGAGGTATGGCTTTCGCTTTGCATGGTAGAATTTTAACTTGAAATTGTAGATGTTGCGACGAACTGTGCCCTCGTGTTCTCTTCGGGTCTAGAGGCCCGTTTTCACTTTTCATCTTAAGAAAAAATATATTTCAAATTATTTTTTCGGGCTCAAATTCAAAGACCATACCTCATTTTGTGTGAAGAACACAAATCTGAAAAGAAATTTTATACAAGACCACCATTGGGGTTTGTACTCAAGATGTTTGTGGTCTGTCCATACTATCAATGTCCAACCACTGTCTCCATTCTTCTAAAGCTAGCCTGAGAGCCTGAAGTTCCTGATTGCTGATATCATGTTCTGCTGCTGGACTCAGGCAATGAGAAAAAAAAGGCACAGGGGTATGTATTGTTGTCCTGAGCTGTCCTCTGATAGAGTACTGCCCCAAACCCAGTGTTAGAAGCATCCACTTCCACAAATAACTGTTGAGTGGAATCCAGTATGGTAAGTTCTGGCACAGTAGTGAATAGCTCCTTCAAAACCTAAAATGCTTCAGTGTCTTAAGGTGTCCAGCTGAAGGTGGTTTTGGTGGAGGCATGTTTATGGAGGGGTGCAGCCACAGAACTGTAGTTGGAGATAAACTTTGCATAAAAGTTGGCAAAACCTGGGATGACCAACTGTGTGCCTGTAGGACCTAAGCGTCCTGCATGTTCATTTCTGAGGAAGAGTCGAAGTCAGAAGAACCTTTAAAATATTTATTACAACCTTGATGAAAAAAAGCAATTAGAGAGCTCTGGATTCCGTTTCTATCTGAAGTCCTAACACACACAGAAGTTAGTGCATAGCTGCTGCAGGAAGCTGGAACCCCGAGTTTCCTCTGCACAGAGGATTTATAATAGTCATGATGGTAGATCTGACGTCATCCGCGTTGTCCTTCATCCTCGCTCCTTGGTTGGTTTGTTGACCTCGTTCTGACCCCTCATTTGGTGATCTTGTCGCCAGGCAGATTTTGATCTGTGACATTCTCAGAACACATCCTGACCTTTCAATAGACAGTTTTAGAGGAAGCACCTCGAGTGTTGCTATGCAACCGTGGTCTACTTCCTGTATGTGGTTTCCTGTCTCCTGTTACAGCCTTACACATGTCTCCTATATTATTAAAGACAAGTGAACTGGTTAACACAAAAGTAAATCATAAAGCATATGATACTAAAGTAAACTTGTAGATATATTTGCTAATGCAGATTATAATGTCAATCCTATAAGGCCATGCATTTCATATAATGTTGATAAATGTTGATAATCTAAAGCCAAGACAATCAGACCTTACACCCACACACAATTCTCGTGCAGACAGTTTAGTCATCTCAGTATGTATCTGCACGACTTCCTGTTGTTCTGAGTCTCTCTGCACCTACTCACAGTACAGGAAGCAGACACCCTGTCTACCTCTACCTCTAAGATTAGACTTTTTTTAGAAAACTTAGTTTTGATATAACATTGTTGTTATATATATATATATATATATAAATAGTCAGACACTA
>NW_018127902.1:368790-382304 GCF_001952655.1 Monopterus albus
TATATATATATATATAGTCAGACATTAAGAGTTAGAGAACTTAATTAGTATGAATGGCCATATTCATCGGTGCCTCAAGCAAAGGAGGGGAGAGAGATGCAGGTGGCAGAAGTCATACTCTTACGCTTCCATACCAGTGGGGCATGTAGAAGGAAATTCTTGATAAAATGATATAGTGCTATGTTATGTATTTGCAAAACTGTTCAAATAATTGTTTAATCTGTTTGACCTTTGTAAAGATTTGACCTGTGGACATGAAATGCTGAAACTAGGAGCTGGTTCCACAGGAGAGGAGCTTGGTTGCTAAAGGCTCTGTTTCTCATTCTACTTCTATTAACTCCAGGACTCACAAGTAGACCTGCACTCTGAGAGCAAAGTGCTCTGTTGGGATGATAAGGCAGTATGAGGTCTTTAAAATATGACAGAGCCAGTGGAGAGAAGCTAATATGGGAGAAATATGATCTCTCTTGCTAGTTCCTGTCATTACTCTGGCTGCAGCATTTTGGATTAACTGGAGGCCTTTTAGGGAATTATTGGGACATCCTGATAGTAAAGAGTTACAGTAGTCCATCCTGGAAGTAATAGACACACAGCATCACTTTGAGAGAGGATGTTCCTGATTTTGGCAATACGTGTAAATTGACTGTATTGTGGTTTTGTATCATAGATATTCCTGCATTATTTGTGTTTGTACATTTTTAAATATCAAAATGAGACTATCATCTGCATTTGTGCTGAAAATAATAACACTGTGACAGTTCAGATATTGTTAAACAAAAGCACAAATGTAGCACAGGTGAAAAAGGCAGTTCTAGAGACATGGTTTACATATAATTCAAAGGACATCCTGGTTGAAAATAACTCTGTGGTTCCTCACAGCAGTACTGGAAGAGCTATGTCATCTAGAGCAACTATATGGTTAGCCAGCAGATTTCTGAGGTTTTCAGGCCCAAATACAATAACTTTAGTTTTGTCAGCATTAAAATGTAGAAAATCATCCATGCTTTTATGTCTTTAACATGTGCTTGAGGTTTAACCAATTGATCTGATTCATCTGGGTTCATAGATAAGTTTAACAGAGTATCATCTGCATAGCAATGGACATTTATGCTGTGTTTCCTAGTAATGTTGCCTAAGGAGAGCATGTATAAAGTGAAAAGAACTGGACCTAACACAGAACCTTGTGAAACTCCATTACTATCTTTAGACTGCATGGAAGATTCATCATTAACGTGAACAAACTGGAGTCTTTGTGACAGATAAGATTTGAACCAACTTAATACAGTTCCTTTATTCCCAATAACATGTTCAAGTCTCTGTAATATGACATTGTGATCAGTGTGTCAAAAGCAGCAATGAGATCTAAGAGGACAAGTATAGAGATGAGTCCTTTGTTTGAGTCTAGGAGATCACTGGTGATTTTCACCAGTGCAGTTTCTGTACTATGATGGACTCTAAAACCAGACTGAAAATCTTCAAACAAATCCTTTCTCTGCAGGTGGTCACATAACTTTGCAACAGCTTTTTCAAGGATTTTAGAAATAAACAGGAGATTGGATATTGGTCTATAATTAGCTAGAACGCCTGGTTGAAAAGCAAGCCTTTTGAGTAGAGGTTTAATTGCAGCAACCTTAAAAGCCTGCGGAACATAGCCTGTTAATAGAGAGAGGTTGATCAGATCTAATATGGACGTGTTGATTATAGGTAAAACATCTTTGAGCAGCCTGGTCAGGATGGGGTCTAAGAGACATGTTGATGATTTAGATGAAGCAATTCTTGAGGTACATTTGCATACCTGATCACATACTGTACTTCCAAGCCTAAATGCTTGTCAGGAAAATTGCAAATATATCTATGACTGCAATAAGAGGGGGTATGAGCAGGTGCTATTGCTTATTTTCTTATTTCAGGTCAAAACAAGGACCAAAACTGCACTGTGCTGTCTAATCAGCATAAACTCAGCCTCAATTGTGCCTCTTCTTCCACCTCAGCATAAGCACATTCATTCATAGCAGAAAAATAGCAAGCACACCAATGTGCAAAATGTGAAGACCTGCACCCCAGGAAAACTGCATAAGGACTATGAATGAGGAGATGCAGAAATTGCACTGACAGGAAAAGAAAGCCCTGTTATTTTCATCTAGTTTTACATAGGGTGGGTAAACACCCATATAAACTTGAGCCATTTAATTGAGTTCACTCATGGTGCACTTTTAGGTACATCTGTAAAACTGAATGCAATCCATTGCAGTTCCTGCCATAACATCTATTGTTTCAGGTTTTAGTGAAATTTTCTAG
The DNA here is from genome assembly GCF_001952655.1 of Monopterus albus. Classification (NCBI taxonomy): domain Eukaryota; kingdom Metazoa; phylum Chordata; class Actinopteri; order Synbranchiformes; family Synbranchidae; genus Monopterus; species Monopterus albus. The sequence continues at coordinate 371,089 of NW_018127902.1, forward strand.
AAAGCCAGAGCACCCAGAGAAAGCCTACGCAGGCATGAAGACAACATGCAAACTGTGCACAGAAAAGTCTCGTTGGCTGTGAGGTTCAAATTTGAACCTTTTTGCTGATAGTGGAGGTGATAGTGTGGCACCATGCTCCAATATTGTAACAATTTGATCAACTTTCACACCTAGAGTATAGCATGTGGCAACTTTGGTTCTGAGAGAGGTTCCTGCTTTTCTAAAAGAATCTTTATCACATCTTGAATTGGCATACTTATTCTCTAAGCTGTGCTTGTTATAAAAGTTTTTTTTAATTAAGCTCAGAGAAGATATAATGATCATACTGTACATGATTAATTTTCTTTTATTTACAATTCTGCCTTTCCCATATTTCAAATAAGCCTAATGAGCTAATAAGGCTTTAAATAGTATGAGCTTTGAGATGGAAAGTCTAATTTGTGTGCCTTTTTGAGATCCACATGCAATACATTTATAGTCACCATTCATTATCCAATGCTGATCATATACAGTAATATTTTTCTTGTGATATTTAAAAAATTGTCCTCAAAAAAGAGGGAGTCACCTGAATTACAGAAGTTGCATACCAATTTCTAAAGTATCAACTGTAAGCTCCTGTAAAAAAGAAGTCTATCTATGTGTTATATTAATGTATTTTAACCACTATATATATTGAACCTCTCTTTAGCTTTACCTAGATCTTTATCATTATCATTACAGTATTGGCGTTTGTATACCCATGTGGAAAATATATTTCACCCACCTATTTCCATTTGATCTCATTGAGTTAAGAAGGATATGTCTGTAATGTATTATTTTTCCTCAAGCCAGGAAAATACTATATGTTAGCCTTTCTTCTTAACAGCCAAACAGTACAATTAAAACCTGATTTTAGTGCATCTAACATTAATAGATATATTAGTAGATTCTAGTTGCCATAAGTTCAGTATGAAAGGCGATAAAGTTATTTCCACTTTGACCATAATATAACCATGGTAAGAGAGATAGAGGGTAAAAGAAATACACTGGCAAGAATGAAAAAATCACATCTAGACATAAATTTAAAAAAGAAAAATGAGGAATGACAAAAATGGGCAATATGTAAAATTTTATTTTACTAACAAATAGTCCAAAGTAATCTCATCTCATCCCTGCCATGGGTTCGTGATTAATCCAGGGGCACTGGGCCTCCAGCCAGCAGCCATCGTCCTGCTTTACTTCAGGGATAGACCTCTGTCTTTTTAACCACAAAGAAGAAAAATGACCTGTCAACGGTGATTGATCTGCCTGAAGTGGCAGCAGGACGACATATTTTCCATTTCTTCCTCCAGCTGAATGTGTAGGGAGACTTGTGAAGGTCAGGCTGGCAGACATCATTTACAAGTGACTGCCAGCAGGAGTATTCTACACACACATCAGTAACACATTTAGCTTTTCTTGACATATAAGTGTGTATTCAGAATGTGTAGCATTAGGTTGACCGTTATGCTCACTCTTACAAACATGCTACATTTTACCTTTGGTTTCTCTGGGGAGTTTGTGTTTAAAGGCTTACTCTCACCAGAATATAAAAAGGAAATTTTTCAGGGAGAAATCAGTTCATTTCAGTAGTGCCAGTAGCAGGCCATCTTGAAAATTTTGAAAATGCTGACCTTTGAAGGTATGGAGAGCTGGTGAGTTCAAAATGGAAGCCTATTAGCTGTGTGCCACCATCCACCTCTATTTAACCTCCCCTAAGTGAAGCCCTTCACAGATAATGAAATGGAAAGTCTTTAGTATTGTTAGCAACTGAGCTAATGAGCCTGCTAATGTCAGCTTGCTACCTGACAGTTAAAACAAAGTACTCCCGCTAGTGTTGTTTAAACAGCACATCAGAGAAAACTAACAGAAACTCAGGAACCTATTGTTACTAACTAGTGCTACCATGTTACTGGTTATGTCACCACATAGAGTAGTTTGCCAACTAGCAGTCTCTACACCACCAAGCTTCTCGAACCATATATTTTGTGAAGACATGTATGGTTCCTCTTACTGGACTTTAAGTAGAGAGATAAGAATATGTTGTGGTATGGTATGCATCAGTCTTAGAAGAACTAGCATTTTCTCTTTTTTTATTTTTATTATTGCAACACAAAATAACACACTTGCAGGACAAAGGGCATAACATATAACAGGGGTCCCCAACCCCCAGTCCCTGGACCGTTACCGGTCCTTGGATCATTTGGTACAGGGCTGCAAAGAAAAAATTTCGCAGTTAAAATTATAGTTATTTTTCTTTCATTAGTCTTAGTTTGAAAAACGACTGTTTCCGCCCTTGCCTCACTACCGCACTTGACTCTGGCATGCCATTTTACACATTAGCGACACAAGCTAACCCTTTTAAAAAAATGAGCCAAAAACAAAATTCACTGGAGAGCTTTTTCGGGAAGGAATGAGCAAATAATGGGACAGCAGAAGGATCACAGACTGCCAGCAAAAAGAAAGCTGCATTTAAAACCACGATTTCTACCTAAGTTAGGGGTTCATCGCAACAGGTGATACACAAGCTCCACACCCGCTATGCATAGTTTGCGGTGACCGACTAGCTAATGAAGCCCTGAAACCCTAAAAAATGCTTCGCCACACTGAGACAAAACACCCTGCGTTAAAAGACAAGCCCTTGGAATTTTTTTCTTGTTGCAGGGAAACAAGCCCAGGACTCCCACTGACTCTGCATTATGGTGAGTTGATATTATAGTGTGAATTATTGTAATAGCCTAATATAAAGCGTAATTGTTGCATTCAGATTACATACTATGGACTGACAAAGGTTTTTGTTATTGGAACCCCCTTGCCTCTACCCGGTCCGCAGAAATATTTTCATGCATGAAACTGGTTCCTGGTATAAAAAAGGTTGGGGACTGCTGACATAGAAGATGGGACACCAGACATTAACAAAAGAGAAAAAGTGATTATTAATTATTATAAGAATTTTTTGTTGTCACTGTCATTCATATATATGAATAAGATTAGTTAGACTTAAACATTAAGTTGATATAATAACATATGGCATGAAAAGAAGTGATTATAATCCAGTTGTAATGAAGAGAGGAATTTATACTTGCTTGCATTGGTGTTTTCCCACTCTGTGAGCAATATGGTACAATACAATACCTTTTTAGCAACTGATATCAACTTATTAAATGACATCCATAGCCAAAATATGAAACATGAAAAAGGCCTTTTCATTTAGAGCCCTGAGGATTCCTCCGCTGTTTGACTTTGACTGGCTACTCATTAGGCCTGTGGAAAACACTCATACACTAACATTTGGTTTACTGTATTCGCTATGTAATTCCAATAATTCCAATTCCAAAGAAGCCCCACCCCACCAGTTACAATGACTATCGGCCTGTAACACTGACTTCAATTATTATGAATTAGTTCAACCGGCTGGTCATGCAGAACGTCAGGTCCATCCTTCCTCCCTCTCATGACCCATTTCAGTTTGCATACAGGTCAAACAGGTCCATAGAGGATGCCATTACTGTTGTTCTCCATCCAGCCCTCACCTACCTAGATTCAAAGACCCATACATGTGAATGCTGTTCCTAGACTTCAGTTCAGCATTCAACACAATAATTCCCCAGCAGCTTACACAAAAACCTGGACACTTGGGACTCAAAACCTCTCTCTGCAACTGGGTGCTGGGCTTCCTAACAGGGAGGCCACAAAATGTGCGGGTCGGCAGCAGCATCTCTAATACATCATGCTGAGCACAGGGGCTCCACAGGGGTGTGTGCTCAGCCCATTGCTCTTCACACTGCTGACCCACAACTGTGTGCCAACCTACAGCACCAGCCACATTGTCAAGATGGCAGATGACATGACTGTAGTTGGCCTCATTACCAACAATGATGAGGGCAGCTACAGGGGTGAGGTGTGCTAACTGGTCCAGTGGTGTAAGAACAACAACCTCTTCCTCAGTGTGGGGAAGACTAAAGAGATTGTTGTGGACTTCAGGAGGAAACCTCTAAAGCATCCACCACTGACCATTGATTTGATTTATTCTTTCAAGCATGTAAAGACAGTTGATATGACAACACACATGATTGTACACATAATCCAATATCAATTTGCTTAAACCTAGTACATGCTTGAATGGAGTAGGAAGAAGTCAGACTTATCCAGTCCTACCCCATGATATCATCTTACCATCATTGGTTTGCAAGCAATAAATGATTCACTTCTACACATACACATATTATACTAAAAAAAAAGAATATAACGGTGTTAACATTCTTACATCACACAAGTGATATACTAAAGAATAGTTACAAAATATACACCACACCCACAATAGTCCATGTAATTAATCATTGAGCCTGTTCTTGCATATATCTTAATTGACACATTGACACACCTTTATATTTACGTTTAAACTCGTCAATTCTATTACAATTTTTTATGTCCACACTTAAATTATTCCATAGTTTTACCCCACTTATGGAAATACAAAATCTTTTTTTGGTTGTACGTATAGCATGAATTTTTAAATTTAACTGACCCCTTAAATTGTATCCCCCTTCCCTTTCATTAAATAGTTTTTGAATTCCACCAGGTAACAAATTGTTCCTGGCTTTATACATAAACATTGACGGTGCTGTAGTGGAGAGAGTGAGCAGCACCAAGTTCCTGGGGGTGCACATCTCTGAGGACCTCTCCTGGACCAACAACACCACAACACTGGCCAAGAAAGCTCAAACACGCCTCTACTTCCTCCGCAAGCTGAGGAGAGCCAGTGTCCCACCCCCCATCATGCGCTCCTTTTACCGGGGCACCATTGAGAGTGTTATCACTGGCTGTATCACTGTGTGGTACGGATTCTGTACTGCCTCCTGCAGAAGGACCCTGCAGGGCATAGTGAAAACAGCCAGCAAGATCATCGGTGCCCCTCTGCCTTCTCTCACGGACATCTTCAACACCCACCTCACCCGCAGAGCCATCAGCATTGCTGATGACACCTCCCACCCCAGACTCCTGCCTTCAGGGAGAAGGTATCGGAGTCTTCAGGCCCACTCCACCAGACTTACAAACAGTTTCATCCACCAGGCTGTGAGAATGCTGAACGCTGTCCATTACCTCCCCCCCTCTGCACCTGGACCGTAAATAAAAAGATATAAAAAGACTACCCCTGCTGCTTGCACAAACTCAATACATTCCCCCTTCTTGTTATATTACAGGTAAATCTGCTGCTGACTGTTGTGGAAACAAACAAACAAAACTACCTCTGCTGTTTTACTGTCTGTTATATGTAAATCTGCTGCTGACTGTTTTTTTGCCAGGATATTTGCTGCTGTTGGTCATTTGCAATACTGTCCATGTATAGCTCATATGCTATTTTCACCTCATCACCAACGCCCTGGTGATGCTGAACCATCTGACAATCTCCTATTATTGTTTGCACTATTGTCACTGACTATACACGGTTTTGAGTCACAGCTTATTGGCTGTACTGTTTAGATTGATCCTAATTACATCAATCCAGTTCTTATTCTATTTTTATTGTAATTTATTCTATTTTAGTTCCTAAATGTTATGGCACCCAATACTAGGTGAGAGAGAAATGGTATTTCGATTTTCTGTATGTTCTGCACATATGGTGAATTGACAATAAAATCCTTGAACCTATGTAAGATTCTGTGTTCACAAATCATTCACAAAAATACCTAATAAGTATTAAAAATCCATCTGTCTTACAAGCCTTATTTTACAGATGAACATTTTAACACAACAATTCAGAAGAGGTTGTCAGGCTTCGGGAAACAACCACACAAACAAAAAACATCTGATATTCTTCTACCAAAAACTGTGCAGCTGCTGCCTCTGGATCTATGAACTTCTTTTAAAGCAAAATAGCATTGATGCAGGAGTGTTCCTTGGTGGAAATGATTGATACCACACATTGGAAGGACTAAATTGCCACAATTTGTTTAGATCCTTGACAGAGAATATTTTGCATTAATAAAACATTATCAATCATTAGCATGAAACTGTGTGTGAGCTGTGTGTAAATTATTCTCCCATTTTAGCCAGAGATGTGGCACTCATGAAAACGAAAACACATACATCTTGTCAAAGGCAATCCGCTCAAGTCTGGAAATTTGAATAAGCCAAATAAAACATGTTAGCAAGCTTGAGACTCAGTGCTTATTGTGTTTCTGGGAGGAGCACTGGCAACATAATGCAGAAATACACTTTTTTTAACTTTTTCCTTTTGTTTTCACAATGCATCATCATTGGCGGCAATTCTTTTTTCATTCATTATAATCACGCTGCCAAGTGATGAGGCAGCCAATCAGTGACATGATCCTCTGACCTCTTCTATGTGTTTCTAAACTTCCATGTTAGAAAACTTTCTTTTTCTGTTCGCTTAAAAACAGATAAGAACAGAAAGCATCATAAATAAACCTGAGGCAGCATACCAAAAAAAAAGACTTGGTTGTGAAAAGATTTGAAAGTCAAGTGGAAAAGCAGCAGCCCTGTCATTCACACTGCCACTCAATTTTCCTTCTCTTATGATAAATATAGAGGAATATAACTGGGTAAAGCCTAGAACATAATTAGTGTCTGCAGGGATGAGAGTAATAAAGAGAAATGTAAAACAAGAGTAGGACAGGAATGAAGAGTGAAGCCTGCCTGTTCAAACCTTTTTTGTTGTTCCCACAGAACACAGACATACAGTACGTTTGTTTCACCTACCTGTGATATTTGGCTGCCTTTGCTCTAATTCTAGCAGTTAATTTATGTCAATAACCACAGAGTTTTGGGGCTACAGAGCGCAGATTTATACTCTCTCCTCTAAGGGTGGAGTCATTGGAAACATAAATGACAGATGTAAAAAAAAAAAACACCCACTTGTTTGTTTTTTTTTAAATATTGTATTTGAAATGTTCTACTTTCACACTGAGTGACTGATGTCAAAATGTAAAACAGTCTTGCTTTCCTGAGAAAATCCTGCATGAAACACTTGCACAGAAATCATCCCACATCTGTAAAATATGCTTTTAATAATAATCTGCAGCATGAAATGTTAAACTGTCATGAAGCAAATGGTGATGTTCACATCCAATAACTTTTATAACTCCTCCTCTTCTGATGGGAGATTCTCCTCCCATCACATTCCAGCTAGTATGAAGAATGCCACTGTCTATGACTCAGCAGTCTGATTCTTCCTATATGCAAATTCGTATGACAGTATGAAATCTAAGTGGGTGTCATGCCTTTGCCTTTGCCTTTACTCTCCCCAAGTCTCACATGCTGTCTTATCTTGGAAACTGATTCAAGCAGCCCTCAGTATGAGGGCTTTGGCAGAGTGTCCCGCAGAGGAACACTATGTATCATTCACTTATGCCAAGACACCGGAGTGGCAAAATAGAAGGCAATCTGTAGAAGAGAGGTAGTCATGTCTGTAGGAAGTATTTGTAAAGGAGCTTCTTGTGGCAAATCAAAAGACCTCTTGCTGTCTCATTGAGTTCTCGGAGCTTTTAGAAGGATCCTGCTGAGCTGAAAGCCTTCTGCACAATTTGTGGTCAGGTCACAGAGGATTGAACAAAGTTGGGGAAAATGGATGAAATTCATTTTTACTTTTAAAATGAGAAGTTTGTTAACATTTTGAACCTTTGTTTCACCTGGGCTCTTCCAAGATAAAGGAGGAAAACGTGCATTACTTTTTCAGTGCATAATTTCTTTAGGCATCCATATTTATAGAATTTGAGTGCTGCTCTTTTTGAAGGCTATTTCACCACAGCATATGGAACATTTACAAGCTCCAACTGTGTAATACAGGCTCATGTTGTATTGAGTATGGAGCTACCCACAGTCTTATCAACCCCAGAGAGGGCGCTCTTGTTGGAGCAGTGCTGACAGCTCCCAACAAACCAGTGCCTCCATCCACTTCAAGCCATTAAAGATAAGGCCTGAGTGGAGATGGAGAGAGAGAAGGGGGGACAGAGACCAACAGAACATTTTCTTTTGTTATCAACCATGCCTGGGGCTGAATGGGATTTCCCATGAGGCCCAGAGTGCAAACAGACTTCATGGGGAACTAAGCAAGAGAACCTCCTGGAGAACCAGTACCGTGGGACGTCAAACAAAATCCTGCCACTCAGCCCCTCAGAGAGCTTAATTCAATCAACACATGCTGAGTATCCTCCCCTTGGTGTTACTATGTGAATGGAAGATTTCCATCCAAATGTGTTTTCCCTTTAGACCTCATCATTGCTTTCAAATTAAATCATCCTGACAAACATAATTCCTAGTTATATTCAGGTTTGTGTGCTGATGAATTTAGTGGTGCTACATTATTTCCAAATTAGATCAAAGTGTTCAGCCTTTTCTTGTGTTTCCATTGGTCCTTGGCATATTGGAGATAGCCTTTATATGCAGTTAACACCTTGTCAGCAGTAAAGGATTATCTGATCTCATTAAAATGCACTTTAGCTTGCAGTCATGCCACGACTGGCTCTGTACAGCTGTCAGTCTTCAAAGTCTATTTACAGCATATGAAAGTTTTGGTGAGAGAGTCAGTCTCAGTGGGATAGAAGACAGAGGCCCTTCATGGTGTCAAATATGATTTTTTTTTCTGCCATGGAGGTACTGCACATTGTATGTGACCATATGCCCCATACTGCAGCCGTTTTGGACACTGTCACACCATTCAAAGGGTGTAATCATTTCTCATTATCCCCATGATTATGTGTCAGTAGGGATCAACTGCACCTACTAGTGGGCCAGAAGGTGCATATCAGTGACACTTTGCAGCCAAGGAAAACTTAAGCAGTAGTAAACTTGTAGTATTATTTACAGAAGCAGAACAAGGTGACACTGTAAAAAAGCAATGAAGTCAGGCTGGATGAGTGGCACGGCGAGGTGTGGGACTTTGTAGATATAGTCTTAACCCAAACCATGAATTTCCCAAAACCTAACCAAGTCATTTTGTTTCCTGTGTTTATTATTGTAATAATGACAATGAGCTCACCAGGAGATGGAGTAGGGGTCGGTTAAATGGTATATCTCAAAAACTACTGAGGTGATGTCATTGACATAGTCTTTGCTGCAGATCTGCAACAAGAGAGCCAACATGTGGCCATTTGAAAATAATTCCTTTAAAGCCATATGTAAAAGATATGAAGAATTTTTACTTTTGCACCCCTTAATACTGTAAAAGAGTCAAACTCATGGTCACTGAGATGAATTCTGCTTAAATCTTGTTACATTTTTTGTCATGTTAGAAATATGTATTGTATTGCTGTGTGCTAGTGTGACCTCATGTGCTTGGATGTCATACAATTAAAACAAATGTTCATTTTTAAAAATATACCCACTAATGATCAAAAACTTCACTGGGTCCCGTCAAAGTTTTTGATTAACAGTTTGAGTTTTACCACTGTTCCAAAAACTTTCTTATATCCATCCATCCATCCATTTTCCTCCGCTTATCCGGAACCGGGTTACGGGGGCAGCAGTCTAAGCAAAGATGCCCAGACTTCCCTCGCTTTCTTATAGTCTTTACAAAAATCATGGCTGCCTTAATTTAGTCATCTTGATTGTGTATTTTTTATTCTGTGCATTTTGATGCAGATTCAAGCCTAGATGAGTAAAGACCATTAAATTAAGGCCCATTAAAGCATCTTCTATTATTAGAATAACAAATCTAGAGGACTTTGGATCATTAGTGGACATATTCCTTCTCTGAGCCCTTTCTTGTTTTATCAAAAGTTGTACTGTGTATATATAGATACAGTATGTGGCCTTAGTTCTGCCTTGCTGGAAATCATGAGAAAGTATATGAAGTATCTTTAAGAGAGGATTCTAATAGAAAGTCCTTTAGATAAGTTGCAGAGACAGCAGTTTGGTGCCAGTAGGGAGAGAATGACTCTGGTGTCTGGCAGACGTCCCCACTCCCCTAGTGGGACAGGATGGAATTTACATAACTAACATCTTGATTTTCTGTAAAGTGAAATTAGAACCTTTGCTATGTTCAATTAACTCCATGGATCTTCATATAATTAAAACTCTGTGGCTCCCCTACTGTTCAATAAAAGTGGGGAGGGAGACTCAGATAGAGGTATGGTGAGTGAGAGGGAAGGAAAGAAAGAAAAACATGGAAAGATAAACCGCTGCTTCATCATGTTTTCATCAGACATGACCTTGGCAGTCATAATGGTGGGGCTGAAGATATCACCGGAGAACAGCCATGCCATCCATAAGCTGAAAGTTAATGTGAGGACCATCACAGTGGCCCCTTTATAGCACCCTTGCCAGCTGTTGTATAGAGATCAGTGGCTGCATTGCTACCAGCAGTAATATGTTTTTCCTTAAATTGGCTACATAGGGGAGGGATTATGATCTACTTTATAATGCTAAGTACTTTGGCTTTTAGGTTAACTATTTACTATTTACTATTCTGTCCCGATACCCCTGCTCTTTGGAAATTGCTGTAATGAAACTAAATGCAGTGTTTTCATTATTCCTCTCTCTAGAAGGGTCAGACCAAGTGAAATTATTCCTCAGTAATCACACTTTTGATCCCTATTTTTGATTGTTGTAAAGTCATGATGAGACATCAAATATTACCATGAGACTGCTGTCTTATGGCTATGCTGTGATTCATTATACATAGATAAAAACCCTTGTGTCATTATGATGTGCTACTATTCTAAAACTTGCAGTTTAGCTCCCATGCTTTCCTTTTATACAAGCCATTAATCTTTATTATACATCTACCTAGAAATTACCAAGTGACAGAAAGACAGCACCCGTAGTCCCTCCTTTGCCTGTACAATGCATCTAAAGTGGATGCTTTATGGGCTCAGTTAGAGAATTTCAACAAAGCTGTACTTCTAAATTGATAAAATTGCCTCCAAATGTACTGTAATGTTTAATTCATGAGCTATAATATGCCTTAATAAATCTGAATACAAGCGAAAGAGCTCAAAACTATAGCAACATAATGCTGCTTAACTTTAAAGAGTTCTTCAGTTATTTCTGAGGTTGTTTCAAAATGAAAATGAACTTTAGGATCTCAAATAAAATGCATTGTATTTCTTGTAACCAATATGCCCAAATGAAGATGAAAAGTGCTGAATATCAGCCCTTAAAAAAAAAAAAATTTATATATATATATATACATATATATATATAAATTTCCCCACTCGCCCCCGCCTTCGGGACAG
>NW_018127902.1:383465-391069 GCF_001952655.1 Monopterus albus
ACAATCCCCTCAGTTCTGACTACCTTCCCTCTCCTTGTTACCATTCAACCACACTTATCCAGTCAGAATGACATTCCAATGTCCTGGCTGTAGATCGAAGTGATGTGGATCAGTGAGTCTCATTCACTCCTGGCATACAGCTTGATCTCATCCACGTAGAGGAGGTGGCTGATGGTTGCTCCATTCCGTAGTCGGTATCCGTAAGTGCTCTTGGTGATGATCTGGCTGAGGGGGTTCAGCCCTATGCAGAACAGCAGCGGGGACAAAGCATCTTCTTGGTAGATACTGCACTTGATGTTGACTTGTGCAATTGGCTTGAAGTTGGCCTCTAGGGTTGTTTTCCACATTCCCATTGAGTTCTTGATGAAGGCTCTTAGAGTCCTGTCGATGTTGTACAGTTCCAAGCATTCCAGGATCCATGTGTGAGGCATTGAGTCATAGGCTTCCTTGTAGTCAATCCAGGCAGTGCACAGGTTGGTATGCCTGGTCTTGCAGTCTCGAGTGACTATCTTATCAACCAGTAGCTGGTGCTTTGCTCCTCTGGTGTTACTACCAATTTCTTTCTGGGTCCTACTCATGTATTGAGCCATGTGCCTGCTCATCTTAGCTGCTGTGATGCCTGACAGGAGCTTCCATGTTGTGCAGAGCCAGGTTATTGACATTAATCATGAAACTGTCGCAAACAAGTAAGTTGATCTTAGCTGATTAGCATAGAGCTAAAGATCAGCTTGGCCATATTCATTTTGTTCTGCTTAAACCTGCATTTTCTAGTCCAAGCTGTCACCTAACATCCCCAGCTTACTATAAAAATGGTCTGAGTATATTGCATATACATTATTAAATGATCATCTTCTATGCACTCCCTCTGTGGGATCATTTGAGACTGTATTCTGTATCTAAAAAAGCAAACCCACAGTTTCCTAGTGTGAGCTGTTTGTGCACTTTGGGAAATAATGAACATTTCTTATTTCCCAAGTCCATATGCAGAATTGTAAAGAGCAGCTTAAAGTTGATTTTACAAAAGCTCAAAAATATAATCCAGTAAACAATCTCTATAAAAATAGGCTTAGGATGCTAAAGTTTACTGGATTTTAATGTAGGAGACAGTATCATTGAAAGAGTTGGATGCACCAGCTACTGTGCTGGCAGCGTCTGTCCGCTGTTAGTAGAAGCAGAGTCCTGCCGTGAAGCACTGCTCATAGATATCAGATTTGCTGACAGTAATTGGGGTTGCAGCTGGTGGTGGCAGTGGGCAGCAGAAGGAGAGATCCCACCTAATGGCTGCACTGAGGCATCCCTCTTTGAAACTGTGTTTTTCCTTAATCACAAAAAACTTATTCCTCAATCAATGAAAATGTAAAGCACCAGCTTTCTGTTCAGTTTTTATTATTGAGGGGCTCAGACTACATTCATAAGTGCCTGGCACAAGCTCAAGTCATGTCTCACCCATCGCACACAGAGGGGAAAAAAACTTCCTTTTTCATTTTCACCACCCATAAAATGGTGGGGAGGTGCATCTATTAATTCCCTACATCTTCCCCAAATGCTAGCTTTAGAAGGGGAGGTTGTTTGCCTGGTACAGTATGGAAAACACTCAGTGTCGTTAGAAAGTGTGGTTTTGTACAGAATGTTTATCCTGGAGCATGTTTTCTAAGATTTTATTTTTATACAGTTAGCAATACATATTAGCATCTAATACATAATGTCATTTCAAAGGCTCTTGTATCATTTACCTTTCTTTTATTTCCCCACCATTTAATGTCTTAGGATCAAGGGTAGCCACATTTTGTCTTGCTGACACTAACAATTCTGCTAAGTCACTGCAGTTTGTTATGTAATACTTTGTCAGCTAGCATGTTAGAGCCTGATAAGGAAAGTCGGGGGATTATTCACCCTTGAATCTTAATGGCTCTCACTAAGCAGCTCTATTTAAAAGTGCGTAAGAATTTGCTGCATCAAAAGGACTCGAGCTGTGGGATAATAATTAACATTAAAGTTACAAAACATGTTGCAATAAACTCATATATGTTGGGAGGATATAACCCCTGGATATCAGTGTTAAAGTACATGCTAACCCCATATAAATTTTCCTGGCTCAGAGGGAGTGGAAACAGGAACAGCAAAAAAAGTGTTCAAATATACTATATATATTTTAGAAGTACATTGAACCTCTTCTAATGAATGCTATAAGCTATGCCAACATTAGATTTTGTCCCACAATATGGCAGCATTTTATTGATGCTGGATCAGTGGATTAATTTATATATGTACAATCCTTATTTTGTCCACTATAAATCATATTTTCAAGAATGGCTCAAAGCTAAGACAGATTCCTTCCCCCTTGACACCATCGTAATCACATGCGCCACCTGTTTGTCTAGCGGCTGGGACATTTTTCACCTCGGCGACACCTAATTATACATCATCTGATGTTATTTTTGTGATAACATTATGGAATTGTTGGAAAGGCTTCCAGCATTTGCATTAGATTTGAGTGGGGATACTATGTGTGCTTGTTTATTGTTTGTCTGCATACTCAGACAATAAGGCACTTCACTTGGGCAAACCTCTACTGGACAATTTTAACTCTTAAATGCCCCACTACTGTTTTGCAGAGCTCGGTTTAAATCATAATATATCGTTGTATATGTACAGTATGTATGTGTAAGTATATGTAGCAATCTCAACCTGACTGAGCCACCTACAGTATTGTGTCGCGTTGTGTTATATGCCCCGTTGTTTTTAGAATCAGATCTGTTTGAGTGGCTTCTTTCCAGGACATTGGCAACAGAAGAATCCCTCCTGGCCTGTTGATGGTGGAGTTTTCATGGTCAATCATAGTTTAGTTATGCTAGCAGCAGGGCTAAAGATGCATAGCATTGTTTTTCACCTGGAGCAGCACTTTAGCTCAGACTGAAATATTTCATCCAGTCTCTTGGATGGATTGTCATTTTGTCATTCATGGTCCCATCAATTCATCATCTCTGGACTATTCCTATTTTTTTGGTGCACACATTCATGCCTCTCTCAGGATAAGTAGTAATAGCTTTACTGGTCCCTTAATTTTTTATCCATTCATATTTGTGAACAGAGTAATGATATTTTTCATCAGCATCACCTGCACTTTGTGTTAATTGCTTCTTAGTAAATATTGGCAAGCTAAAATATTAAACTATGATGATGAACAGGGTAAACATTATGCCTGCTAAACAAACAAATACTGTTGTTAGTGATGATATACTGTATGTAATGTTGAAATCATTATCAGTATGATTATTTGGGCACTTTATAAAATTAGTTTTACTTTGATTTTAAACAACATTTTAATATTTGTTTTAAGTCATCTTTAAAACAGTTTCACCTTTATATTATACATTCATTAAAATGCTATTGCTCTTATCCATGCATATTGTTGAAAGTACTTTGGTACTGTATCTCTGTGCTGAGTTGTTTACAAAAGTGCAAAAAATGAAATGCAAAAACATCAAACAAAACACTGTGTTAAAGCAATTATGTTCACACAATACACAATTCGAGATTTAATTTTTGATGTGTCCAAAACTTTCCTAAAGCCTCTGAATGAACGAACTGAATTTACACTTTTACAGAACAAATGCAAAAGATCTTTCTGCCTCTATAAGACCTCTGACACTACACTAGAAGCATCAAAATAAATCACAGCCCCAGTCACATGGTACATTTATCAAATATTATTTTATAATTGTTTGGTAAACACAAGATGAACAAAAAAGGCAATAATAGAGAATCAATGATAGCTGATAGTAACAGTTTTTCTTATGAAACAAGAAGAAATAAATGTTTAATGGGTCATCTTTTCTTTTTAAATTGTTCTGGAAAAGCAGCCCCTCGAATGCTTGATCAGGATGTTGAATTCTTCAGTGCGTCAGCAATTCATGCCAGTAGCACAAAAAAAGGGAAAAAAAACTATAAATTGTTCTGCAAAAGCAGCCCCTCGAATGCTTGATCAGTGCCACAGCTTGGTGAAAACTGATGCAGAGTGAATGTGTCTGAACTTAGACAGATGAGATATCAAATTGGCAGGAGTGTGATAATCAGGGAACTGGAGAGGGAAAATTGCATCAGAACGGAATCATAAGCCTGGCCAGAAGTGAGGATTTGCTGATCCCTGACCTTCTGTTTCAGAGCTGAGGATTTTAGGTAATGAGATCTATGCAGTCAAACAACTCCATGCTCAAAGCGGCAGACTTCAGCATACTGGGAGCAGATGTCTGCCGCAGTACAAAGCACAGCCGATGGATTTAACACGTACTGAGGAATGTGCTGTGGCAGCAGTGAAAGACACAAAGGGTTAAGGGAGGAAGAATGAAAAGAACGATCACATTTTGTTGCAATAAATAGACTTTGCATGGAAGTAAAATATGCTGAACAGCTTTCAGGGTGTCGGATGTTGAATATGTTATCCATTGGCCTTATGTTACAGGAAACAGCTGCCTGACAAAAAAAATAAAAAAAAAGCGTAAATGAGATTTTTTTTTTTGTGCATTCGGATGAACCTAACTGTGGGATGTTTCTTTCAACTCTCCACTTTGTTGTCATATTTCTTTACCTAAACAAGAATTATTGTTTCCTTACTTGTCAATCATTCAGAACACCTCTAGGAGTAACTAGCTATGCAGTGCAGATGCCATAATCAGCAGACTGTGTTGGTAAACTGAAGGTTTCCTGTGAAGGTAAGGATCCTCATTCATTGCTTTCTGTTATTGCAGCTTAGCAATAACAGATGTAACATCTGTCCTTTCTCTCCCAATCGCCTGCTAATTGCTCCACACATGCTATTTTGGCTGGAAAAGATCCAGAATTCAAAAGAGAGTGTTTGTGATCCTTTATCACTGGGATGATGAGATCGTGTTTGAAGAAGAGAAGACAGAAGAGAGTTAAACAGCTTGAGATGTAGAATTTCAAATTTGCAATCAACCTTTTCACTGACATCATTTTACTGAAATAATTAGTCCAAATAATTAACGTAATTGGACTAATCTGGTTCATTATTTGTTTGTGGCCGGGAAGCACATTTTTTAACCCTGTTTCTAATTTATTTAAGTTTCTTACAAACAATGTTGTGTGGTTAATTTAACCCAGATAGGAAAATGTCAATATTAATCTTGATAGCGATTGGGGAGATTAGTTTTGTTTAATTATTAAACCAAAAACCTACTTCATAATAATATAATCATAAAACCCCAAATTTTATACCAATTTTATATACCTTTTACCTGTACCTTATCTAGCACAGGATGATGGTCTTAACCCTGCCTACAAAGTGCAGATGTTTTTCTAGTCACTGGGGAGAACACCACACCTATTTGAATCACTGAAACAGCTTTGAGGTGCTGACAATACAGAGGTCTGGAACCGAGCTAGACTGGGTGATGCAGGGGAAAGGTTGAGGATTGATCAGTTGTCCAGGGATGGTATACTTTAAAGTGAAGTAATTGCAAGAGCTGTGCAGGCCCATACTTTTCTCTGCCATTATCTCTGTTTGCTGTGGGATGCTGTGTGTCTATGTTGTCAGGTTTGTGACAGTGTCTGACTTTGTGGCCAATACTTTAAGAGTTTAGAACATAACAGCAGACAATTGTTTTCTCACTATGAGGCTATCAGAAAATGAATTCTGAAATCTGACTGCTCTCTTAGACAAGTTGTCATTTGCCGTGTCTGTCATGAGTAATGACACCCTCCTACAGCACTGAGCCAATTTTTTTTTAAATTACAAGGTAAATATGCAGATGGTGAGGAAAATTACATATAAGTGCTGATAATATAAATTTGGTGAGAAAAGAAAAAGAACTGTAGTGTTGAGCCAGGTCCTTTAGGTGGTCATCCATCCTTTGCTAATCACAATATCTCCTGGATACACAACAGTAATTACTTTTCACTGAATACACAGAACCTGAGGTACAACAAAACCCCTACATTCATATTTCTCTAATCACAGTGCACATTTGAAAATGTCATTTACTCAGCACAAATGTGCAGGTTTACCAGAGACTGTCAAAGCCCACAAATCAATTTGCTCATAACTATTTGACAAATTTGGCAATGACCTTTTACAAATTCACTTTCTGATTTGATCATAGTCTGGATACATTTCATTTCATCAAGGCTGTACTGACATTGACAGTTGTGCATTAGTCAGATAAAGGCGCACTGACTTATTCAGAGCTTCCAGTCATTTTACTGACAAGTCTATAACAGATACAATTGGTTATTCTGGAAAAGATCCAAGTTCACTAAACTCATCATCCATCCGTTCCACTTCTAAAAATGAAGTGACTGTTGCAAGGTTAGCTTCCCACCTTTAAGCATGGACCTTAGACTTTGACAAAGATAAATTAATAATTATTGATAAAACCTTAAAGTACTTATACATCTGTCAGACAATAATTCCTCTCTTCAGATTCTGCTTCTAGTTTACTTGAGGACTGTGCTGGTTTAGCTGACCTCAGCGAATCCTACTGGTTCATAGTTCTATTGAGCAGAGGTGAGCTGAGCCTTGGTTTTGTGGCTATTAGAAGCCATGGTACGCAATAAATGTCCATAAAGATAACTGAGTGGAAAGTTATGCTTTACCAACAAATCTGCAGTTTATTGTTTTCTATGGCCCAGGTATATTTTGAACCTGCACCAATACTCTGCGATAGACTCCACATTCACCTCGCAGTCAGCCCCTTATTAATTTATGCATTACCTTGGAACAGGTCCAGTTTTAAATGTCCAGAGGCATCCGCTCATCACTTCACACTCAAATGATACCACAGTAAGAAACTGGATGGCATTAGGAATACCATTAAAAACTATAAAATATTGTGAAATCTCCATACCCTCCTACACTAGCACACTGGAAGAAAGAAAAAGATTTTTTGAAAATGGAAAAGGCTATACCTGAGGACAGAATAAATCAGTTCAATTCGAAACCATATAGGAAGATGTTCTACAAGCTCATTGCTTGTAGAACAAGCATTGAATTGAACTGATGGATAAAGTGGTCGGCTTGAACCAGTTCAGCAGTCAACTGCTGTCACTTCAGGCCTCCACCCATACAACAACACATCTCATTTATTTATTTTATGTTTTTAAAAATAGGAATTAGTATTTTTTTTCCCAAACAGTTCTAACCCTAAAACTTTCCCAAGAATGTGTTTCTTATTGCTCACGAATTTGACATCTGTCAACTGCACATAGAAATTGCATAATGTTTTTCTTGTTTAAAAACTATCCTAAAACATGGAAAACTAACAAAGCACACACACACACACACACACACACACACACACATACATATGAAATGAACCACTAAGACATGTAGTGACAATGTCATGGTCCTTTAAATAATGTGCAATAAGTGAGTGAAGTATAGTGAAGTAAGTATAGTAGTAGTAGTAGGAGATAGGGTGAGGAGCTCGGTCACCCGGGAGGAGCTCAGAGTAGAACCGCTGCTCCTCCACATCGAGAGGAGCCAGCTGAGGTGGCTCGGGCATCTGTTTTGGATGCCTCCTGGGCGCCTTCCTAGGAAGGTGTTCCAGGCATGTCCCACCGGGAGGAGGCCCCGGGGAAGACCCAGG
>NW_018127902.1:391130-392338 GCF_001952655.1 Monopterus albus
GGAAGTGTCTGGAGAGAGGGAGGTCTGGGCATCTTTGCTTAGACTGCTGCCCCCGCGACCCGGCCCCGGATAAGCGGAAGAAAATGGATGGATGGAGTATAGTAGCATGGGGTTCAGTAGGTCAGTTATATTCTTTAAGCTCTCAGTTGTTTTGGCAATACTGTAAAAGCACTGTAAAACACTGTTCTATTCAAAAGGAAATTCAGGAGCAAAACTACCTTGAACAGCTACTTTGTCACAAGAGCAACAAACAAGTAAAAACTTGTTTATTATTGGACATCTTTGTGCCTGTGTGCCAACCTACAGCACCAACCACATTATCAAGATGGCGAATGGCACAACTGTAGTTGGCCTTGTACTGTTCGCCTTCAATGTAGAAATCGAATTCAACAGCCAGTTAAACTCTTTCTTCATTATACCTCCAAGGAACAGACGGTGCGTTGTAGATGGCAGGGTTTTACTGAAGAAAAGGTGAAACTAACCAAATACAAAACATAAACGTAGTAAGTAAATGACAATTCTTCTTTTACATCAAGTCATAAACATGTTCCACTCCCAAATAGTAATCAATATATCTGTTAAAATGTTAATCAATAAGTTTACAAACAAATTCACTTACTGCCAATGCCTCATGTAGCGAACTGAAACGGGATTCATAAGGATTGTTTAACCCAAACGTGAGCTCACGGCAAACGCTCTCAGTAACACTTCCTGACTGAAAATACAATAGTCTCCTGAATGCAAACTACAAAATAAGAGCCTACCCTTCACAATAAAAGTCATGTTATGGTATCAGAATTACATCACACTCCCCGCCTGGCATCAATGGGATGCCACTCTCCTCTGTATTTACACTATGTTAGACTCCAACAGCAAAACCATGTCCGAAACAGGTCTCAGATAAGTCCTGGGAGGTTGGTGGTGTAAGATTTGAGTCTTATAGACTCTAGTTACTTCATCAGTTTTAGTTACCTCTCATGCCTTTAGTTCCCTTTAGTTACCTTTCATAACTTTATCTTACCTGATTACAGCTGTATTGATTATTGTGCATTACTGAGCCCTGGTTATTTTCTAACACAGTCATTCTCCTTGCTTATATGTCTTACAATTTGAATGAGGTAGAGTCTGCTTACTTTCTGCAACTTGTGAATGTCTGCATCCCCCAGGCAATCAGACGACCTATTTACATTTCAACAAAGCCCCACTAG
>NW_018127902.1:392480-393363 GCF_001952655.1 Monopterus albus
TTCCTGCGGGAGCTCTGGCTGTCTGAATCCAGCGCTGTGAGACTTTCTTGTAATCAGACTTTCAGTAAACTTTCTGTTGATTTTAAACAGTCCTCTCCTGTCGTCACTTCTCGTGCTTCCAACAAAAGAATTGGGTTAATTTCTGACAAAGAGGTTAGATTCTAACAGTGGGATGTCACTTTGACCTCTACTTTCCTAACCAAACCATCTTTGCTTGGTAAGGTTTTCACCACTCGTCCCATCATCCATTCATGTCTTCTGGCTTGCTTGTCCCTGAGCAACACTATGTCACCCTCCTTAAGGTTTGGCCGCTTGGCATGCCACTTTTGTCTGCCTTGAAGGGTGCTCAAATATTCTCTGCGCCACCTTGCCCAGAATGTGTCGGCTAGTACTCTCTTCCACTGATGTTTAAGGAGGTTGGTGTCTGCGAAGTCTTCAGACGGGGGAGAAGGCATACTAACCTTCTGAGTAAGCAACATAGCCGGGGTGAGGATCCAGGGTACCTCTGGATCTGAAGAAACTGGTATCAATGGTCTGGAATTGATTATAGCTGTAACTTCAGCCATAAACATACTCAGCACTTCATGAGTGAGTGTAGTTTTCCCAGCTTGAAGCAGCATGGAATCGAGAATGCGCCATGCAGTTCCTACCATACGCTCCCAACTGCCCCCTATGTTAGATGCATGGGGAGGGTTAAACACCCATGTGCATTTCTGGGTAAGAAGGTAGTTCTCCACAGCGTCATCAGAAACTCTTTCCAGCCCCAATTTCAAGTCCTTGGATGCACCAATGAAATTAGTGCCACAGTTCGACCGTAGTTGCTTGGCTGGCCCCCTAATGGAGAAAAACCTACTAAGTGCATTTATGCAACTTGAAGCACTCA
>NW_018127902.1:393418-398740 GCF_001952655.1 Monopterus albus
GCCCATCTTTTGTTGTTAGCATTACCACCCCTGGTTCGGCACGTGATGACCTCCCATGGCCCAAACACATCCATCCCTACATATGTAAAGGGTGGCTCTTGCTGTAGGCGCTCAGGTGGTAGGTCGGACATTTGTTGTTGTTCTACTCTGCCACGTAGTTTCCTACAAATGACACATTTGTAGATAAGGCTGGCAATGGTCCTCTTTGCACCCACTATCCATAGACCACTTGCTCTGACGGCGCCCTCTGTAATGTGCCTTCCTTGATGTCTGCTTTTTTCATGGTGATGGCGAATCAGTAAGGTTGCAACATGATGCTTTCCAGTGATGAGGATAGGGTGCGTGTCATCCAGTCCAAGGTTTGCGTGCCTCGTGCATCCGCCTACTCGAAGAAGACCATCATTACCCATAAAAGGTTGGAGCGTCTTTAGAGGACTGCTTGAGGGCAAGTCTCGCTTAGCTTCCAGGCATCCGATCTCCTCTTTAAACACATCCTCCTGCACCTTCTTAATGATAGTGTGTTCTGCCTTCACAAACTCATCCGGGGTGAGACTGCTCCCTCAAAGATGCCAGCCTGCACAGTTTACATTGTGCAGGGGTCTGTGAAAGGCCTTAGCAATATGTTGTAACCGCACTATGGCCTTCGTCAACTAATACCATGATGAGAAACGGTTGAAGTGCTTGCTAATTGCTTGCCTCTCTGAGACCTTGCTGAGAAGAGTGGTTGCTTCTGAACAGAGTTCACCATCTGTACCTGGATTAACCAGCTCATAGGAAACATCTGTTGGTGTGCTCTCAGGCTTCTTCAAAAAATTTGGTCCCGTCAGCCAGTTGGAGCTCTGAAGTTGTCTCGGTGTTATAGTTCTCGTAGCATGACCTGCTGGATTGTTCTCTGTGGGAACGTATCGCCATTGTTCTGGATGAGTAAACTGTCTGATTTGCTGTACACGGTTATTCACATACACGTGGAATCTTCATGACTCGTTGTATATATAACCAAGTACGATTTTGCTGTCTGTGAAGAAGGTTGTCTTGCTCAGTCTTTGTCCCCAATTCTCCTGAATCGCTCTGGCAAGTTCTGTGGCCAACACACAGCTCTAGCCGAGGTATAGTGACTCCTGCTAACGGTGCTAGTTTGGCCTTGCCGAGAACAAAACTGACTTCTATGAGACCATCTTGAGATGTTACTTTAAGGTAGGCAACAGCTGCGATTGCTTTGATTGAGGCATCTGAAAACACACACAGCTCCACGTTTGCCGCTTCTGAGAGTGAACAGGAAGTGTAACAACGAGGAATGCTTAACACGTTGAGCTCTTGCAGTGCATCCTGCCATCTCTGCCAGTCTGAAAACTACTCTGTAGGAAGAGGCGCGTCCCAATCAACACCTTGAGATACTATCTCCCTTAGAAGCAACCTTCCTTGCACTGCCACAGGAGCTAAAAATCCAAAAGGATCAAATACACTGTTAATGGTCGAGAGAATTCCTCTCCGCGTGAATGGCTTATGGGACTCAGGAATGTCAAAGGTGAGCACGTCAGTGTTCATGTTCCAACAGACACCCAGACTACGCTGGACAGGCATCTCATCAACCAGGTCTAAGTCTTTGACGTTTTTCACTTTATCATCCAAAGGAAAGGCTTTCATTACCTCTGACTTGTTAGACGCAATCTTATGAAGCTTGATGTTGTAACATGCCAGTAAACCCTGGGCTCTTTTCAAAACACTCACAGCTTCAGACTCAGTGGGAAAGGATCTGAGGGCATCATCTACATAGAAGTCTGTTTCTATAAAATGCCAAACATCAGTGCCAAAATCTTTCTCTCCATCCTGAGTGGTTTTCCGGAGTCCATAGATCGCAACTGCTGGGGATGGACAGTTGCCAAACACATGGACACACATACGATAGTCCACTACCTCATTGTCCAAGTTGTTGTCTTTGTACCACAAAAAGCGTAATACGTCCCTGTTTTCTTCATTCACCAAGAAGCAATAAAACATTTGCTGAATATCAGCAGTCACTGCGACAGGTTCCTTCCTAAACCTGACAAGGACCCCGAGAAGACTGTTGTGGAGATTAGGTCCTGGAAGCAGTACATCATTCAGGGACACATCTTCAAACCAAGCACTCAAATCAAAGACCACTCTTATCTTTCCAGGTTTTTTAGGATGGTAAACACCAAAAAGAGGGAGGTACCACACTTCTTTGCCTTTTGCTAGTGGTGGTGCTATCTCGGCATGATAGTTGTCCAACCACCCTTGTATGAACTCTACAAAGTCTTTTCGCATGGCAGGTTTACGTTTGAGATTGCGCTGCAGTGACATAAGCCGTTTGTGTGCGTATTGCCGATTGTTTGGTAAGTGCCTTCGTGGCTTACGAAAAGGCAGGGGTGCCTTCCAACTACCTTTCTCATCCCAAACAAACCCCTTGTCCATCAGTTGCAGAAAGTTCAAGTCTTCCATTGAAGGTGCGAGCTGGTAATCTTTCTCGGTTCTCGAGAAGACTGTTTCCCTGAAGGTGGTTTCTTGTGGAGCATAACACTGCTGTGTTTTTTTCTTGCACAGGCAAGCTATCCTGTTTGTATCTCTCACCACCAAAATCTTCATTGACTCTGACTACATTCTCACAAGAAAGAAAGTTGGACGGCCTACCATTAGCCAGGAAGCATGTCTTGAACGTGTTAACTGTCTGTGGCCTGTGAGCTCCGCCGAGGTATACATCACCCACAATTACCCAGCCAAGGTCAAGTTTCTGGGCAAATGGGGCATTGTGAGGTCCATTACACTGCTGACGCACTTTGTGAACTCTAAGGATGTCCCGTCCAAGTAAGAGCAGGATATCTGCTGAAGGATCCAATGTCGAAATTTCGCCAGCAATAGCTCTCATGTGGTCATGAAAGTATGCAGCTTCTGGGGTGGGGATTTCTTCTCTATTATCTGGCATATGATTACATTCAATCAGAGTTGGAAGAGGAATGCTTACATCCCCACTGAGTGACTCAATGACATAGCCACAAGCCCTCCTTCCCCATGTACTAACGACACTGGCGCAAGTCTTCAAGACATATGGATCTGCCGCTTCCTGAATCTGGAAGATGTTGAAAAATGCTGTCCTAGCCAAGGAGACATTACTTTGGTCATCCAAGATTATATACATCTTCTTTCTCTCTTGAGGACGTCCTTCAGAGTGTACCTGAGCGAACACAAACGTGTGTGCACATTGATGTAGAGACTGATGTGTTCTGTGCGTCATTTTCTTGCTCCCCGCCTTGAGCTTTTAGGGGCTCAGGAATCTGGGTTTGCTTTGTCAAAAGGCCAGGATGCAGCGCAGCCACATGTCTTTCACTGCCACACTCTGAACACTGTACTGCATAGTCACAATTCTTAGCCTGATGGGAGATTGAAGCACAACAACGGAAATATATGCCATTATCTTTCAGAAGTTTCTTTCTGGCATCGTAAAGCATAGCTCGGAAGCCCTTGCATTTCTTGAGTGCGTGAGGTTTCTTGTGTAGTGGACATACCTTGTTGGGATCTTCGTTGCTTTTGCCACATTAATGTGTCCTGGTATGCATCAGTTTTATGCACTGAGACAGGATTTTTATAATGAGTCCCAGATCTGTCCTTTTTTATGACTGGGTTTGCAAAACTGGACATGTTAAAGCTTGGATCATTTCTTGCCTTCGCTTCTTTCCTTATGAAGTTTGAGAAAACAGAAGATGGCGGAAAAACCACATTATAATCTTCCTTGTACTTTGATCCAACATCATCCATTTTTCTTGCAAATAGAAAGGCAACTTTTCCACAATTGGGCTGATTCCTCTCACTGTGTTTAGGTATGTCAAGCCGGGTAAGTAACCATCCTCCTTTGCAGTCTCAAGTTCCAACAACAGGTCCCTCAGTTCCCACAGTTTGTGGCTTTCTCTGTTGGCAATCTTGGGAAAAGTCTCAATTTTGAAGAACAGTGCTCTTTCTATAGCTTCTGGTGAACCAAAGCATTCTTAAAGCCTGGTCCAAATCAGCTTAAGACCAACTGTTGGATGCTTGATGTTAACAGTTTTAATTCTGTGGGCATGCCTGCTTGATTCTGGTCCTAACCATTTAATGAGAAGATCTATCTGTTCATGGGTCAAAAGATCCAAACCCTCCGGTTGGTCGTCAAACTTAATCAGCCCGGCTGACACCAGCTGACTTCTTACCAAAACCTTTGCAAGGTCTGATGTAGTGCCTTGAGTTCCCTGCACTGAAGGTAATTTTGGGAAGCCACCCCTAGTTTCTTGCGTCTGTTCATGAAGCAGTGTGTCAGAGTCTTGTTTGTTTTGAAAGGTGATTGTCTGTTTTTGGGCTTGACAGTGTTGATTGAAGGACTGATAACTGTCTTGAACTGTTGCATGTTGAGTACTGTGTGCATGTTGATAACCTGGTTGGTAGCCACTGAAGTTTTGCGACTGTAGGCTGAGAGAACTGGCTCCTTGATTTAACTGATCTATGCCAGAGCGCTCATTTGGAGGATCACTCAATACTGGTACATGTTTAGCTATATACTCACTCACTTTCTCATGAGCATCTCTCAGTGAAGCCAACAATTCCACTTCTGTTACACTTCCATGATGGCTTAATTCAGCAGCTGCCGCTTCCATAAATACTGCCTTTGCAAGCGCAGCTTCTGCCTCTTTTTCTTGCTGTAAAGCGTCCAGCTCTGCTTCGAGACGTGCCTTTTCTATTTTCATTTCAATTTCCTTTTTAGAGAAGGCTGCCTTTGTTTTTGCTGCCTTAGCCTCCACTCATGCTCTAGCCGCTGCCATACTAACACTCAATACTAATGAGCGTATAGATTGATGACTCCCTGAGACCCGTGACTTGGCCTCCAGATTATCTGCCTCATTTGGTGGTTTCGCATTATCATCCATTGTTTTGGCTGATAGAAGTTGCGTATGAAACTGTAAATCCAAGCACTACTCACTGGATGTCAGTTCCAAGCTGCTCCGGTTTCGTCTTCTGAGCGCTGGCATTTCACTGTACTGTTCGCCTTCAATGTAGAAATCGAATTCAACAGCCAGTTAAACTCTTTCTTCATTATACCTCCAAGGAACAGACGGTGCGTTTTAGTTGGCAGGGTTTTACTGAAGAAAAGGTGAAACTAACCAAATACAAAACATAAACGTAGTAAGTAAATGACAATTCTTCTTTTACATCAAGTCATAAACATGTTCCACTCCCAAATAGTAATCAATATATCTGTTAAAATGTTAATCAATAAGTTTACAAACAAATTCACTTACTGCCAATGCCTCATGTAGCGAACTGAAACGGGATTCATAAGGA
>NW_018127902.1:399123-417855 GCF_001952655.1 Monopterus albus
TATCACTGTGTGGTACGGAGGCTGTACTGCCTCCTGCAGAAGGACCCTGCAACGCATAGTGAAAACAGCCAGCAAGATCATCGGTGCCCTTCTGCCTTCCCTTATGGACATCTTTAACACCCGCCTCACCCGCAGAGCCATCAGCATTGCTGATGACACCTCCCACCGCGCACACTCCCACTTCAGACTCCTGACTTCAGGGAGAAGGTATCGGAGTCTTCAGACCCACTCCACCAGACTTACAAACAGCTTCATCCACCAGGCTGTGAGGATGCTGAACACTGTTCATTATTACCTCCCCCCCTCTGTCCCTGGACCATAACCCACCACAGTACATAAAAAGCCTACACCTGCTGTTTTGCACAAACTCAATACATTCGACTGTTCTTTTTACGTCATATCTGCTGTTGTTGGTTATTTGCACTGCTGTCCATGTACATTTCATATGCATCTCATCACCAGTTCCCCTGGTGATGCTAACCACCTGACAATCTTCTTGTCATTATTTGCACTACTGTCACTATTTGCACATGGCTTTGAGTTTCATCATAGCCTATTAGGTTGTAACATGTAGTTTATCCTTTTTAGTCGTCAGTGTGACGATTCGCTGTGGCGACCCCTAAATGGAAAAAGCCGAAAGTGACTTTTTTACTTTAATTCAGTTTTCATATTCTATTTATTCTGTCTTTATTCTACTTTTTTCTATTTTAGTTTCTTAATGGTATGGGCATTCAATACTAGGTGAGAGAGAAACATTATTTCGATTTTTCTGTACGACCTGCACATATAGTGAATTGACAATAAAAAATATTTGATCTTGTCATGTAATGTTCATTATGTGTTCATCATGTCAGTCACATCTTTGGTATATCACACAGTATCACATCTTACGATAAATTAACTAAAGTAGACAGTCAGTAAAATCAGTGAAATTATCCTAAACACAGTTGACAGTTATCTTCCCCATGACGCGTACAGGCATTGACCTTGTTCTCCACACGTTTTACCTCAGTCCTTGTGTAAGACTGGAATTATGTCTTTAAGCATGGTTGTGTACACAGATTCAGATTCAGACTCAAACAGTGGAAAATATTTGTGGAAGTATGGGTTAGGTATGTTCTATTAATTGTTGTCTAACATGTTACTTACACATATTGAGTGTTAACAGTAAGATTTGGTAATTTGCTATGACCCACCATTCTAGCTAGTGGGTGCTGCTGAGTTTGAGAGATGATGCCGGGAGGAGGAGAGGGAGGGAGGGGAGTGAGAAAACAGTTGAATGGTGAGTCTGGTGATCTTACTGCTTACACTGCAGAGTTAAGTAAAAGCTTTGAGAAAATCCCTGAAAGTGTTGGTCCACTTGATTCTTGCACACACCCATATCGCTTACACTTGCATTGAAACAGTTTGAATCTGAGAGATTAAAATTAAACTGCAGACTGTACACTGATTTGCCACTGCTGAAAACTGCCAGCAATAAAAGGCATTAAGCTAGGATCTGATATAATTAATATCTTAATTACAACTTTAGATACCACCCTGGGAAGTGAAAAACAATATGATATTCTCCATATAATCATAGCAGTAGAGAAGCCCATCACACTTAGGTTCACACTTTAAGTCATTTATGCCATGCTGACAGGCAACAGCAGACAGAAACTGATCATGTTAATTTATGTCCTCTATATTAACCCAAGGGCCTCAGTTGAAAGAAGCTTATTTTGACCACAGAACTAATCTGCTTGTCAAATTTGAGGCTGCTATCAAATAACACTCCTAGGTTTTTCACAGTTTGAGTGGATAAAGGGGCTGAAGTTTCTAGGCCGGGTATGATGTGAGTACAGTCCGGGCTAAAAGCGATGTATTCAGTCTTCCCCTCATTCAAATGAGAGAAAGTTCTGTGCGAGCCACTATTTAATATCATGCAAACACCTGTGCAAGGGGGCTAATGCATTGACATAACTCTGCATCAATGGTAAGTAAATCTGCGCATCATCAGCATAAAAGTGAAAGTGTATGTTATGCTTAAAGATAATTGAACCTAACGGTAGCATATAGAGTGAGAAAGCTATAGGTGCCAGGATTGAGCCTTGGGGAACACCCGAGGAAAGAGGAGCTATTGTAGAGGTAGAATCGTTGATCACAACTGAAAACATCCTATTGGTCAGAAAAGTAATACATTATTTAAGCACAGCACCATGAAAGCCAACACAATGTTCAAGGCGGAAAATAAGAACCGTATGGTCCATGGTGTAAACAACAGTATATGTACCAATGAAAAGAGATGTGTAACACTCTAAACAAAGTGAGACCTATATAAACTGAATTGCTTCTGCATAGAAATGTTAGTACATACATACACCTCATTTTTTTGAGCTTTAGATCATGTTTAAGATAATTCACCGTTGTAACATTGTAGATTAGTCAGTAAACAGGGAAATGCATGCCATGGGCTCTTTCAAAAAGAGACAATACTGATTTGCCTGCTTTCCTTTCACTTTCAGTCTTGCCAAGCTTGCTCATTTGTCCTTGGATTTAGTCCTATAATGTTGGAGCCAGCATGCCTTCTGCCTCAGCTTGTACATGCACACCACAGCCAAGGCCTCGCCTGGCTCAGCAGCCTGGCCTTGAATGACTTCCTGTGTGGGCTGGGTTGAATTCTTGGTCAGGATTAGTATCATGAGGAGATGGATCAAATGCCAATGGTAACTCAGCCTAAGTAAAGTCTGATAGTTTGGTTTTGACCTTCCTGACTAAACGGTGTGTCTCTTGAAACCAACAGCTGTAGCACATGTATTGTATGTCATCTGATTTGATGCTCCTGACTGTGTGGGCAGTGATACAACTGTATATGTAGATGGAGAAAAAAAGGTTGCTTTCAGGCTCCCAGGGGATGGTGCTTGATCATCTCATTACCGCAGTACTGAGACAAGGTCATGACCAGCGTGATTACAATTTACTACACCTTCGTTTTAAGTGAGGTGTCAACTTTCCTCCTTGAAAAGCCTGTTCATCTTTTATTTTATCATCTCATTTTCTATCTTCACTTAAAAAACTGTCAGTCTCTCTTAACACAAATATGAATTACATGTATAAAAGTGGTCAATTTACACAGTGCTTTGATGCTACAGAAAGAGAACTAGGAAAAAACAAAAGAGAGTTAGTGTCGGGTCTGTATTAACTGTGTTGATTAAGCTATAGTGAAGTTAAGGTGAACTGCTCTGAGGAAGTGCTTCTTTTTTCATCACAGTCTTGTTTAACCACCTTTAATCAAATGCAAATGATGAGAATAGGGAATCTTTAATTCAGAATAATGGGAACAAAGGGAGAGATGGGAGGAAACATAAGAGCTTGTTAGGTACCACCATCAGTTTTCTCTTCAGGCAGGTCCTAAGGGGAAGTCTTTTAATCTAGCATTGCCTAGGGCAAAAGCTACCCAGCCCTGAAGCATCTGAACTGAATGAAATTAAACAAAATCAACGACGCTTAAATCTCTTGGAGAAAGTTGACAAATTCTTTTTTTTCCCCTCTGTTACCACAGCATCTTGGATGGACATGATGTTAATGTAAATTCCTTCATATGCCTATTTAACAATTAGCCAGCCAGTCATACTACTGACAACATCAGCCTGAACAATTAATCTGCATTGGCAGCAAGAGTCATCTACTTCAGTTTTTCACTGTCCATCTACGGTACATACATATAACAGATTTCAAAATAAGTCGTTAAATGATCAGGGTAGAGATATTATTCTGACAAAGTGTTTTACTTTTAACAGGTGAATAAGCCAGGTTTGCAGTTAAACAAGGTTGTTGCTCAGCTTTTCATTCAGTACAGGCAGCACATTACACACTTGGAGTGATGCTCTGTCTGTTATCAGGAGGACCAGTGTCCATGAATTTCTTTTCAATAATTGTGTCGTGTTATCTCTCCCTTATGACAAAGTGCTAAACATTGATTTATTACCTAAATCCACATTCTTTTCAGGCATATTACACCTATAGGGTTTTCACAAGGCTTGAAAAAATACATGGGCAATATGCACTTATATGAAATGCCTTATAAGAGACATTTCATTCTGGGCCATATACTCCCATATACTGTAGCTGTATGCAAAACACCCTATCACATCAGTACTTGGTAACTTCTCTTTGGCAGATGCCACAGCTTGCAAACACTTTTTTTTTAGCCAGCCAAGAATGTTTTTGTTCTTGCAGATTACTTCTGAGATTTTAAAGCTGCTCCTGTTTTATCCAAACATGTTCAAAGAGCTCAGATTTTAACTTCATCTGTCCATAACACTTGTTTCCAAAATGAATCTGGCTTATCCTTCAGACATCAGCTTTTGTTATTGGCTCACAAGTAAAGTTTACTACTGATGACTCTTCAATGTGGATGCTGTTTATGCATCAGTGCTCCAGAGTGGAAGGGTGCACCACTGTCCCTGTATCAGCTACACCTTCCTGTAGCTACTCTGCTGTCATATGGGATCTAGTGTTGCAGACATGCAGTTTATATAATGTATTGTATTATATATATAATGTGTTAATGTATTGATTAGTAATGTGGATGGATTTCAGGGAACAGTTCACCTTGATGAAGCAATTTGAATGTCAAAAGAACAAAATTCAACACAGGCCTATATACAAAAACAATACATTTATGGTTCACAACACAGTGACATTCCTGTTCAAGCACAAAGGCAGCTACACTCTCTGCAGTAATGTTTGGGCTGAGTAAATAAATTGTGTTTTCATTATTAGGCCTACTGTATTAGATTATCAGATTAAGTGCATTCAACACTTGCAGGAATGTTGCTGATACTGTAAAAGGTATTGTGACTTTCCAGAGGAAACAATATTTGGACTTGCTGAAAAGCTGTAATAGCTGTAGTAACAGCTCTGAAGGTGCTGGACTCAGGCTGAACACAGTTGCTTGTTTCACTGTAGAAACTGTGAATCTGTGAATGAATGTCTGTGAATGCAGCAGCTGCCTGTTTGCTGTGCAGAAAAGCATTTAGGTTTATATGTTTACCATACATACAGAAGATTTTAATCATTTGTAGAGTTACCGCTGCTGTGCCATATGCGTAAGTTGTGCACAAAAATAATCTGCTGCAATGGAAAATTGAAAAAGGATGTCTATGTTTCCTCCTCTGGCGGCGAATGAGCCTTTAGTCATTTACTGGCATAACATAACACACTCTGCACTGTGTGTGCATGTTTAAAAAAAACAGGTACTGCATGTTCTAATGAAGACGGACATTAGTATTCAACTGCATATGTAAGCTCCCTGGGACATGCAGCTGACAGGCCTTGATCAGTTGATCCAGATGAAGACATATTTTTAGATATGTGACAAGTAGCTGAGAACCCTGTTTCCCAGGTATGTTTCACTTTTATATTAGTGATAGGCACAAGTGGTGAATCTTCCAAAGGAGAATGTGACAGGCTAATCCACAGAGAGGAACGTTCCTGGCTCAGTGATTCCCCATGACTCTGACAGTTTGAGATATTTGGAAATGTCTGCAGGTGAAACTTCTTTACATCATTATATGTATGCATTGCACTGTTTCACCCAGCCTTAGTCATCAATACAGAGCAAATTTATTGATTAAAAAGAAACTGCAAAACACTTTCATTAGAAGTGTCTGTGTGACAAGAAACTGTATTTTTGCTCCTGTGAACTTTTCTGTACGAAGATTTTTTTTTTTTGCCCCCCAGCAATAAAACTGCAAAAAGATCTGTCCCCTGGAGAAATCTGGTCTCGCGTGATTACAAAAATGGGATGTGAGAAAAATAAGTAGTTCATAATATCCTACAGTTTTGGAAGCTTCAGCATGTGTGTTAATACTGTGCATTTCATATTTGTTTATTTTGCTGTCTTATGCCGCAGGAAATGGTAATTTTTGTTTGTATATGCATGTTTGGGAATTTTGATCTGTGATGATATTTTCTCTCCTCCATCCAAGGACAATTACCAAACAGTATATGAGATAAGAGTGTTTGCCAGCAGCAAAGGCATAGTTCTGATTAAAAAGAAATAATGGCGAGCTATTTTAAACACCTAAAGCTTTGCACAGACATAGTCAGTGATCCTTACCCAGAGCTAAGGCTTCCCTTTGCATAACTAATAACCGCACTTTCTCTTCACACATTTGGAAACAACCTCCCGAGACACATCCAAGTTTCTTCTTTGAACTGTTCTTTTTATCCTTCAGAAGCATGTCCACTGTGGAAGCTCCTCAACTCACCAAAATGGTGAATTTTCACCAGAGCATAAATTAAATGTAGTTGCTATGATTATGGTTGAAAAAAGATAAGCCAAAAAAAATCATCATGTAATTAAAACTTTATATATTGTTTCAAATATAGAACACAAGAACAGTGTGTTCTGGAAACTACATTATCTGTAATGGTGCATAATGCTGTAAAGTGGCATGTACAGTATGCATGTCTTTCCTGTTGTATGTTCTCAAACAAATTTGAAAAAAATGTTAATCCTGAAAGTTTAATATCTTTTTAACTTGAAGTTCAAGCTATAGTTTTAAATTAATACATTGTTTTTATATACTTATGTTGTATGTGAATAAAATGGTCTGCTGTATGAGAAACTCTGCTCTGGTTTGTCACGTTGCACCTGCAGTTCGAGAACACTGCTGTGCGACGGCTGTGTTCAGTGTGCTGAATATGACAAGTGGAAGGTCCCTTATTGTGTTCAGTGCGCTGAATATGACAAGTGGAAGGTCCCTTATTGTGTTCAGTGCTAACAAAACAGAACTGACACATTTAATCCACTCATGTAGCCATAATACAAAACTATTAAATATCACATGCCGTGAAAAAAATAAAGAAAGAAAAATGGGGTTAAGTAAAATAAAGAAATGCTACTCAGTAGATTTTAAACAACAGGTTGACTGAGGGTGTAGTACAAGCACATTTGTGACTAAGGACTTTATCTAAGGTTTAATGCATAATGCATTACACATAAAAGCAGGTTTAACTAAGGTTTTCTAGTTTGCATATACACTCACTTTATTTGTTTGTTTTTATAAAACATTTGTTTCTAAATAGACTGTGTATAGCAGCCGTAACACATCACTGCATCTTTGACATTTTTATGTTGCCTCTCAGCTTTCATCATTTTAATGTAAGCAAATATTATAGTACAAAAATCACAGAAACTTACAGAAAATATGTGTAAAATCTCCAACAACATGAGGTATACAAGGTATAGTTTGATTATGAAGCCTGGGACCCCTGAGAATCCCTGAATTTCATGTTTTCAATTATACATTTTTACTACACACCACCAACAAGCTGAAGCAACTTCCCACATGTGACCCTATCACTGTTTTTGCCATTTTTGCTGTAGTTTGTGCAGCTTTAGCTTTTTTTCTTCAACAACCTGCCACTGAGATAACAATGTTCTTCCTGTATATTTCTCTTATTATCTTGACTGGAGCAGACGGGGATGACTGGAGCTTCTGAAGCCAATGTTCCAAGTTTGATGTCTTTTGACACTACGGCAGCCACTGTTTCATCAGTTGATATCAGTCTCTGTCTGCAGGCCTCTGTCTATTGTTCGGTGCATGTACTATAAATCTGCGATGCCATCTCTCTTTTAGTTAATGGAGCCTCTGTACAAACACATATAATATTTGGACTGACTGTTGGCAGGTACTGTACAGTATTTGCAGATGCAAGTTTGCATCCTAGCTGCATGGAGCTTATAACTATAATGTATTAAAGCATCTGTTAATCACTGCATTTCCATTCTAAAACTGTAACTAGCCACCACCAGTTACAGCCTGTCTTATTCTGATGCCTTGATGCTCCATGCTGTCCAGAGACTCTGCTGGCCCCGGCAAAGGGGAACCTTTCTTCATTGCAGTATTTACAGTAGGAGAAGCCTGCAGGCATTATTGGCATGGTCACTGGTGGAGCATATGCACTTTCCAGTGGGAGCCCATCTGACAGGGCCACTCACTGATGACTACTCGCATAGTCTCCATATGTGGCAGACAGAAGGGCCTGCACACACACACTGCCCTTCAACTAATGAGTCCAAGTCACCTGGCTTATACCTCAGCCGTTTAGAGGACTTTGAGCAACAGCAGTGCTTCGCCTACAAACATACACAAACTCCATAAGGGGCAACTTAGAGTTGTAAAAACAGAACTGCTCCCTCACCTTCACCTACATCCAAGCGGGTACACTGACTGCAACACACACAAGCACGCAAACACACAGGAAGATGACTCAAAAATATTTAAAACATACTGTAGTTGTACCATTAGCCTCACCTTCACCCCCATCTCACAAATACTCACATGCACTCGCATGCAGACTCGCAGCAGAACTGAGATGTGATGAGAGAGCAAAAATAAGAGAGTGTAAAAAATAAAGTGAGGGAATATGGAGAAGGAGGAAAGCTGCATGGTGCAAGTGTGAATTCAGCCTCCAGCTGGGCAGCTAAATGGACTCGGTCAGTCATTAGCATGCAAAGGTCTCATCCGGACATGTTAGGTTATTCATTCCCCAGACCAGTTCTCCCCATGCTGAAAATGCCCAGCTACTTCCTCTTCACTTTGCTCCTAATCAATGCCTTTTTACTAGTTGTTGTCCTGGTGGCTGTTTTCCACAACACATCTTTGACAGCACTCCTAAACCCCGCCAGACACAGGTCGGCTGAGTGTTTTGGGGCCTGCAGATGTTACTGCATACTTAATATGCCTGATCACAGGAGCCCCAACCTCGCAATGTAATTCTGCTACCCAAGGTGCATCTGTTCTGCTTGTACTCAAAGGAACCCCATGCTGGTGGAGCTGTTTCTCAAAGTCACACAAGTCATATGGTGCCTCAGCTGCTGCCTCAGTAACAGGCAGTGGAGCTATCAAAGGCAGCCTGCCCAATGGGGACCAGTTGGATATAGACCGCACGCAGTATGGCATATGACTTAAAGGCAATGAATAGAAATTGTATAGACTGAGGTTGTTTATTTTACGCCACACACTGGGAAATATCTGTGTGCATCACCTGCCTTATATATACTGTTTTCCTGATTGTATAGTGGGAGGATGGTACAGTATGGTGGTAAGGATGTACAAGCAATAGATTATGTGAATACACATGTTGCTGTTGGCAGTGTGTCCTCTTCACCTGTGTGCTATTACCTGTTCATTATCCTGCGGGTTACATAAAGGTCATTGGCTAACTGTGAAATTCACCACAAACTATCCTACGCAACTTTCAAACAGCGTTAACAAAATGAAGCATAACTCATGAGAAAGAGAAGTAAGGACACTACACAACTGTTAAAAAACTCGATTAAACTACAACTGCAGTATTCCCTGTGGAGACTTTCTTTCCTCTTCTACTTCTTTCGAATTTTCTCCATTTCAAATACATCTCCAGTCACAAAGTAAATAGATTGTGTTTCCATGCTACTTTACTTTTTTATGCTTGGAGTCAAATGTGATGTTTCTGCTTCTGTTTCTCCCTAAAGACTTTGGCTGACCCACTTTCCCTCATACTGTGCACCTTGAGGCTGTTAATGAAATAAAGAATATTTACAGTGGATTATTTAGAATCAATCTGAAGTGATTAAGTGATGAGTTTGGAACAATTATATTTTAATCAGTGCAGTGAATATTGTTGCACAGAAGGTCATGCGTGGCATAGGTACTGTATTGATCTCTGGTGCTGAAATGAATTTGATTTATTCTGGCAGAGATACCTCTCCATTTAAAAACACTAACACCTGAGCTTCTGTTGAGAACTGTGTCACAAAATGAAAAATAATTATGATGATAAAAGAGAATTTCAGGGTTTTAGGGATGCTGTAAAATAGCGATCAGAGTTTGTTTGGACCTTGAAATGTAGCTGTTATCATAACCCACAAGCAGAAAAAGTCAACTGTCATTTCACATGATGGGAGGTGTTAGCCAATTATTTGAGACCACATTTGATTGGTTTGAATAATTTTGCAGGGTCAGAAAAATGTGGATTTGAATATGTGCATATCTCCCTAACTTACAGAATCAACAATTCAATTCAGTTTTGCATCAAGTGAATTGGTCTAACTATGGTCCTAGATCAGGTCTCTGTTACAATACTTTAACATCAAGTGAATTGGTCTAACTATGCTCCTAGATCAGGTCTCTGTTACAATACTAGGAACAAATGAAGCTGTGAATATCTTCTATCAGAGGTGTAAAAATAAAAGTAAGATTCACCTCATAGGAAAAAGAGTTATGCTTTTACCAAAGTGGACACAGACCTTTTCTCTTCCTGTCGATTTTGCATTGATACTGTTTAACCTGCTCATCAGACATCTGAACAATAAGCATGTATATTAATTGCAGTGCTTGTCTCATTTTGCAGGTGATTTTGATGCTGACAAAACTATTTGACTTCAACCTCAACAGTGTTACTGAGAGTTCATTATGGAGGTAAGCTTATCACACTGCATGAGTTCATGACATATAGGGAAAAGATAGAAAAGCCTTAAGAAGCTAGTGATTTGACACATTAAAATGGTCTAATTTGTAGAGTGGCCATTTCAGAAAACACAACAACAAACTGGAGAGCACTCAGGGTGCAAACCTCCACCAAGGCAGATCACTGTCCCCATAATGCATTACACATAAAAGCAGTATTCCCATCATAGTTTGTCCCTCGCTATATGATTCCTGGACCATGAAAACCTACCCCTAGTGTTTGGAATCACACTGACAGTATTATTAGTTTGAAAGGTATTCAAGAAAACAAACAGATCAGTAATGATGCTTTTTCAAGATCTACCTCAAAAACTTTTAAATATATGAATTGTTTTGTGGGACCTTTCCAAAAAAGCAATCAAATTCTATTCATAATTTTTTGAGCTATGATGTGAACAAACCAACAGATGTAATATTAGAAAACACAAATTTTGTCATCACAAAGATTTGAGATGACAAAAAAGGGGAGACAACACTGCTCACTTGTGGTTGGACAGGACCTGAGACAGCAGAGGGAAAATAGGCAATAGGCAAAATAACAGAGCCCGGATATTTTATTTAATAGAAAATATTATAAACTAAAATGACCACTTCATTGTTGTATGCCTTTGCCAAGCAATCAGATTCATGGAAATGGGACAGAGGTGGAGTCACTAACCATGACCTTTGACTTTTGACTACCAAAATCTAATCAGTTCATCCTTGAATCTAAATGGACATCACATTTGAAGGAGGCTGGAGGGTGAGGATGGATAGGTAAAAAGAGGTTCTACTGAAAAAAAAAAAGTTTTGTATTTCTCAGAGCTGCTTGATTTAAACAATTAAATTGGAAGAAATTAATGTGAAGTATTTCACTTTTAGTGTGTGCACTTTGACCTAGCCTTTGTGATGTGTGAATTTGCACAACACTGTGGTAGTCTAATATGTAAAATAACATATCATTTTCCAAGGCTTTCCTCCAGATATGTGTTTGCAGAAGAAGAAAATGAAACACTAGTAATAAAGTGCTGATCAACTGGCACCAAAAGGAAGCACATATGTGTGTGTATTCCCAGTGGTGCGGTGGGTAGAGCAGTCGTCTCCCAACCGGAAGGTTGAGGGTTGAGGGTTTGAATCTCAGTGCCTGCAGTCCACATGTTGAAGTGCCCTTGGGCAAGACATTGAACCCCCAAGTTGCCCGTGATGGGGGCTCGTATGCATGCAGCAGCCCATGGCCCTCGGCTCCAAACTAAATTTTGTTGTACGTGTCACAGTGTTACAATGACAATAAAATAAAGCTTCTTCTAACTTGTAATATGAGGTATTACTGCTAGCACAGTAAAGGTAATAGTGGACCAGCTATCACAAGAGCTAGTTATGACTAGGAGGCAGAAATGAGAATGCAACACTGAGTGACCGCAGCCAAGACAAACTAACTGCTGGTTGGTACCTTGTATTAGTTAGAAATTAATAAAACACAAATTTTAAATTTCCATATATCACATTACAAAACAAAAGAAAAGAACAAATCTCAGCCATGAGAATACATTTCCCATATGAACCAATTTCTTGTCTTTTAGTTTCCCTAAGGAGTTCTTACAAAAAATGTATGTAATATAATGTTGATTACATTATATTACATACATTCCTATACTGTATTACAAACTCTCACTGTAAAGGTCCAAGTCAGTTCAAAGTAAGTGTAAAGTGAAACAGTAATTCAACAATTACACATTTCTGTACAAAATAGTATAAATCAATTCAACATTCCCAGAATATTTCAGTATATTACAGTATATGCCCATAATTCAGACACTACCATACATCATAATCATGTGTATTTCAGTCTTCCACACAACCCGTGATGGCTGCACACACAGTCCTTCCACCATACGGAAGGTAAGTTCAAAAGAAAATAATCCTCTGGAGTCAAGTCAGTGTTCAAGTCAAAGTCCAAACTGTACCCGGCGTACATGTAAGGCGGTAATTGATGCTATTAAATCTGCAGGTGTCCTACCACAATACAGAAATCATGGAAGTTGGCTGACTGTGGTTTTGGGGTCTGCACTCCAAGGTTCAAAGAGCCTGATGTCCTTTCAGTGGGTTGGCTCAACCATCACTTTAGGTCCCCTTTAAAAAAAAAAAACCTGACCAATTTGGTTGTTCCCATTCCCTTTCCCACACAAAGTTCGCTGATTGGGTTTCACTGTTTATCACTTATTACCTAACCACAACCTCAGAATTGTTGAGGATTGCTTATGACAACCTTATATGGAGTTTATTTAGTATTTTTCAAAGCTTTACTCATACAACTTAGGAGCACGTCTGCTGTCACTCATTTCTTCTGGTGTCTGCTGCAGGTACTTTCACCAACCTGCCTCTGGTAAAATGGCCCTCTGCATTGACTGACAGGTGTCATGTGACAAGGTTAAGGCTTTTGGGACAAGGTTACATTTTATTATCAGGCATATGCCAAATATTACACTTTCTTTGAAATTGTATTGTGCAGCGGTACTACCTGGTGGTCACACACCTGTCTCCATAGAGGTCCCTGCACAGATGTCTTCTTCCAAACTTCCCAGCCTGCCTCAGGTTCACCTGTTTATTAAAAAACATAAAGCAAACACCATTTCGACTCTGTGACAAGAGCATCAAATACAAATCAGAAAAAGCTGGGACATTATGTAAAATAAAATTAAAACTGAAAAAGTGATGTGTAAATCATCTGTGTCCTGTATTACATTGAAAACAACACACCAGCACATTATTTGATGTGATACCTCATCAGTTTTATTCTTTGTTACAAAAAAACACTCACTTCAATTCTGATGCTGCAACACATTCTAAAAAAGTTGGGACAGTTGCATTTCAGGGCCAGTAATGAGGTAAAACAATGAAATGATTCCATTAGAAACAGGTGATGTCAACAGGTGACTGTATCATGATTTGGTACAAAAGTGGCATCCAGGAAAGGCCGAGCCCTTTAGGAGTAAAGATGGGCTGAGGACCACCAGTTTACCAACATATGTGTGAGAAAATTATTGAAATGTTTAAAAACAATGTTCCTCAAAGAAAGATAGGAAAGGATTTGGATATGTCACCTTTTATGGTGCAGAACATAATTAAAAGATTCAAGGAACCAGGAGGGATTTCAGTGTGTAAAGGGCACAAGCCTAAGCTGGATGACTGAGCTCTCTGATCCCTCAGACAGCACTGCATCAAGAATTGTTACTGTTCTATAAGCAATGCAACCACCTAGGCTTAGGATTAGTTTGGCACACCTGTGTCAGGCACTACAATACGTAGTTACTGTACATCCATAAATGCTGCTTAAAACTGCTCTGTGCCAAAAGGAAGCCCTATGTCAACAATGTCCAAAGGCTCTGGGCTCCAAGGCATCTGGGACAGACCGAGGACACCAAGTGATTTAGTGTGTCAGGTGTCATTTTGTCCCATTCTTCTGCAAACAAGTCTTAATGTGTACAACAGTCCTGGGTCTTTGTTAACACAATTTCCATTTCAAAATGCACCACACATTCTCTACTAGGGACAGGTTGGGACTGCAGGCAGGTCGGTCCAGCACTCACACCCTTTTCCTCCAAAGCCAGGCCTTGGTAATGTACAATATGAGGTTTTGCATTGTCTTGTTGAAATTCTACGGATACAGAAGAGCTTGCATTTCACCTTCACTCCACCTGATGTTGCTCCCACATCTCTGTGTATTGTTCAACTTAAAGGCGCCATCACAGAAGTGATTACCTTTGCCAAGGGCACTGACACAACCTCAGA
Source organism: Monopterus albus (assembly GCF_001952655.1). Classification (NCBI taxonomy): domain Eukaryota; kingdom Metazoa; phylum Chordata; class Actinopteri; order Synbranchiformes; family Synbranchidae; genus Monopterus; species Monopterus albus. Next base: position 413,394 of record NW_018127902.1, read on the forward strand.
CCATGACAGACTCTGGCTTTTGGACCTGTTGCTGGTAACAGTCTGGACAGTCCTTTTGGTCTTTGGTCTGGAGCAAATGGTGTCCATTCCTTCCAATAAAGACCTGAAATACTGATTCATCTGACCACAGTACATGTTTCCACTGTGTGATGGTCCTTAAGCCTCTTTTAAGCGTTGTGAAAAGGAACGGCAGCATCACACAACATGGTAAACGCTTTACTGTCCCAACTTTTTTTGGAATGTGTCGCAGCATCAGAATTGAAGTGAGTTTAGTTTCAACACAGAATAAAACTGAAGAGGTGTCACATCAAATAATGTGCTGCTGTGTTAATTTCAATGTAATACAGGACACAGATGATTTACACATCACTAGTTTCAGTTTTAATTTTGATTTTACATACTGTTCCAACTCTTTCTGATTTGGGGTGATATAAAGAAAATAACAATTAATGAGTATTCTAGAAGAAATATGCTTAAAGAATTCTGAGAAAGAAATTACCAACCCATTCTCATTATTTGATAAAAGGGACAGGACAAATTTTGATGTTTATCTTTGAACAACATGTTTTTGAACATGTTTTTGTTTTGCACTTTACAGAAATGTAGCATTAACTTTATGACTTTTATAACCTTTTTGCACTGACAACACTCAGTAGCCATTTGTCTTGCTTACATCACTCCTAGATAACAGTAGGTCATGTACTGTAGCTGTACAATAATTGTGTTAGCGTCACAGCAGCTGCTTCCCGTTAATTCCACTCTGATGCTCCTGCCTCTTTGCTACTGTCCTCATCAACACACATAGCAGGTGCTTAAATATGTCGATCACTTTTGCTCTCTTTGCAGTGTCAGTCAGCATAGCTTCTTACTTTTTCTGTCGCTCCTTTTCTGCTCCACTGGCCAAGGGTTTTCTGTTTCCCTCCATGTTTCATTTGCGACCACATGCAGCAAAATGCCCGAGTGCCCTCACTGCTAAAACATCTTGCAGCAGCAGTGCTGTTGCAGCTAAGATGGCCCATGGAATGTCTGATTAGGCTCTGTAATGTCTAAGGGATTTGGAAGAAAAACAAACCAGCCTGCATTAGTTGAGACAGATTGGCCAACTGGGAAAATTCCTGAACCTCCTGATGGCCAGTCCTTGTCTGTCCTCATGTCTTTAATCCTGTAGCAGAACTGTTCCCTGCTCTGCTCTTAGGAATAAAAATACCAATAGTCGCAGGGATTTCATAATATGAATTAATGAAACATTCAAAGCAGTCAAAGAACGATATCTCAAATGACAAGCCTGAATAACTGTCTGTCCTCAATTGCTTCTAATGTCTTTGGGCACCAGAAATCCCTCACATGAAAGTGACTAATCAACGCCACTGGAGCTAACAGTGTTATCCAGCAAATTACCTTGAGCAGCTTTGAACACAGTGCAGCCCAGCTTGAAGCGTTAGCCTGGCTTCTGACTTGACTCTGATGCAATTTCAGTAGATCCCAGCCTGAATGTGGCAGATTTAACATCTCAATAAAAAAGAAAGAAGGCCGTAAGCAAAGAACATCTGCCAAAGTAATTATCATATGAAATGTCATATTTTACTATTATTGTTCCCTATGAAATGTAGTACAGAGTTGAACAGCTCTGTCTAGGGACATCAAAGGAAGAAACAAGAATGAACTTGAAATGGTCAGAAATTACCAGTGAATGACATCTGTTTTTCCAACCCACTAAAAACCAGTGAACCTGTGAACACTTCTCTCTACTGTACTGACCAAAATCTGACACACAGATTCTGCTATCTTCAGGCCCTGTGTATATTTCTACTCCCCTCAGTCTCAACTCAATGATGGACCATGGAGGCTCCTTGTGCAGAGAAAACCCAGGATGGGAGTTGAATTGTCAGACCCAAGAAGCCTTGTTCCGGAGCACATGAAGAGTATGACAAAGGCAAAACCAGGGTTAACATCGGTTTGGCATGTGGGAGATGGAGAACATTAAAAGTATCCAAAGTGCAAAAATTTGACATGACTTTCTTCCTAATAGATGTGTTAGAACTGTAGTTGGCTAATGTGTATATGTTGGCATCATTAGTAAGCTGATGTTGGCATTTCTACTCCCTTTGTATTGAATTATTCTGGTTGTGATTTGGAGTCTTTCCAACTGACTGCAATGTTAGTGTTTGTCTAATTAGCAGAAACCTGTGTGTTTTCCTGGATTAGCAAATGAAATAACTTTGCTAATATTTACTCAGTTTATGTCAGACATAACACTGTAGTCCACAATTTACACCATCAACACAATTAGAAAAGTTGGGAGTTTGTTCAGTTATCAAAGCTTAACATGAAATTTCTTATTTCACATACAACTCACGGTTATGTGCTTCAAGTATTAAACATTGAATGTCAGGCGATAGTGGCCAGAACATTTGTACTGTATCAATATTACTGGGAAAGACATTCCTCTGTATAATTTGCTTTTGTTACTGCAGATACATCCACTACAGACAATGTTAGACATACATATGCATACTGTTAAAATGTAAACCTCTATTTGCCACTGTGTCACTGCAATGCCACTGCAAATCATGGGCTCTATAAGCTCTATATTCCTATACATTAATTCTGGAGCCAGTTATTACTGCTGCGCTACCTGCCTGACATAACTGCCTTTAGCTGTCCTGACCACATATGATGTAGTTTCAGATACAGGGCAGGAGGGGCAAAGAGGAGCAGAAGGAGGATATTACGGCTAATAACCTATACGGTTCAAAATTAGAGGGAGAAGTTAGTAAATTTAGCTTTAAAGTGTTAAAGTAAATTGGTTTTCTCACATTTTACAACAACAACAATGGTGAGTGGGCCTCTGAAATTGTATATTATAATATAAACTACTTGCTGAATGTCAGGACTAATAATAACTAATGTTTTGTATTTAAGTGAAACATTCATAAACCATCTCTGATTATTAATTGTGGATTCATAGGCTATAAACTAAACTTTATCTAATAAATAAACAAGGCATGCCTTTCATGACCATCGGAAACTCTTCTCAATAAAATGCATAATTGATTCAAAGCCAAATCTTAACAGCTTAAACAAAACATTAGTTTTCTAAATGACATATGGATGTAGCTTACCTTTTGTTGTGAGTTTTGTAGTGACAGATGAAATTGGATTTGATGATGATCATGCCGCTGATTTTTGTTTTGCAGACTTAGTATAGTGCTGTGCTCTTCTTACTACTGTCAGTGACAGCCTTGAATCCAAATTGTATTATTTTTGGACTATGCCTCTCCATGATAGCTGCACCCTGTGACCTGTGTTGCCCTCTGCTGGTTTGATGTGTTCTGGTGGCTTGCCAGGTTTGCACTAAAAACCACTCAACTGTGCTTCAAAACAAAACTTAACGGATGAATATCTAGAAAAATGCAAATATTTAATTAAAAAAATATATCTTGAGTCATCTGTCTCAAATCTAAGTCACAGCTCAATTCGTGGACACCAAGTTGAGTCTTTTACCAGTGCTAGTCAAGGAAGTCCCAAGTCCTCAGATTTGGGACTTAAGTCTGACTTGAGTCCCCCACATCTTGTTCACAGCACAGCCTAAAAGGTAAAGAATAGATTTGGATGAAAATTTCTGGAGAGGTAGGGTATGGCCCACAGAACAATCCATTAGAGTCTGGTACTGATATGGATCATCATACAGATCCAGGAATCTTTTAAAAGACTCTTCATCATCGTGAGACCGGGCCAATATCAGTATTTTTGCTTTTTACTCGATATACAGTGCCTAGAATACTTGGACAAAAATTCTACCACACACCAAAGTATGATTTGGATTCAGGTAATATTCCTGATCTGCTGATCCAGAATGTTCAAAGGGCTCATAGAAAACTCGCTACTGTGAAACTACAAATAATGCTACAGACTTGCAACTAACACCAAAGTGTAGCTGAAACTATTTCAACAGCTGCTGTGCTAGAGAAAAATCGCCATTAGTGTAGTATCATTTTTCTTGAATAACTTTCAAATTAATATTGACGTCAGTGTGATTCTACTGTAAGTACACATTGTCAGTCTGCACAGGACATTTATTAGCCATTTGTGGCATTTAGTAAACGCTCATGTCTATAATTTTTCTTGAATAAGTTTGAAATAATTATATCAGTGCCATTCCAAATGCCAGCAGTAGGTGTTCATTCCCAAGGAATCATATTATGAGGGTACAACTATCATGGAAATGTTGCTTATGGATGTAATGGCATTATGGGGAAACTGAGCTGCCTTGGTGAAGGTTTGCACTCTGAATGCTGTCTAGTTATGACTGTTGTAGCATAAGTGTAGTTTTCCAAGTTGAAAGGAGAAGCTCGAATTACCACTTTGCAGTTGTATGCCTTTGCTAACCAGTCGAATTCATGAGAATGGGACAGACATGAGGGCCTTGACCTCTGACCATCAGAATGAGTCTAAGTGGAGA
>NW_018127902.1:417870-445981 GCF_001952655.1 Monopterus albus
GCATTCCTGACAGTATCACATTCAAAAGATCAGGTCGGCTGGAGAGAGACAGACAACCCTAAAAAATTATCCCTCTGGCCATGGTTATTGCATAAAATAGGTTGAGGCTGGGTGGAGCTGTGCTGCGAATTCTAAAGAATATATAAACACTATGTACTATACCACCAAGAATGATAACAGGTGAACAAAGCTAACAGGTGAGTAAGAGAGGTGCCAGCCAAGCGCCATTTGTCCACATCTCTATACAGTCCTGAAGCTACTGTTTGATCAAAATATGCCAGGCAAAATTGACATACAGTATACCCAGGCAGGAAATAGTGTTTTTTACTTCAGTTAGACTGAATTCTGCATGAATTCATTCTGACTGGAAGTGAAGTGAAATCCAGTTTGACTCAGGCATGTAGGGACTGTCACTTATGGATTTATACAAGGTGAACTGATAATGTAGTAGTCAATGCTAACTCTAATATCTCTTGCAAATCTGCTCCAATCTACCATTCACTGCACATCTTCAAGGGTTTATTAAAATATAGGCATTACATCTTGAAGTGTTTTTAAATAAATGAGGAGGTCAAGCACAAAGGAAACGGACAGATTCTTGGTCTCCCTGCAACTCATACAGCTGGCTCTGTAGCTCTAGCTCACTGTCACATGAAGGTGTTGTTGTAAGGTTTATTTCTGAACTTTGCAGAGATCTAGTCAAGCTTTAGATGGCTGTTTCTCTGTGCATCTAGTCTTCATGTTGCTGGGGCAGAATCAGAGAGAGAGAGTAGTAAAATGTATTTGGACTTGCTGCTGCTCATTGTCTTCCCTGCCATAATCAATAGAGCAGCTTTATTTATACAAACCATTGTAATAATAGAACAATTTGAAATACCTGTATTGATATTGTATCATGGAATTGTATGCAAAGACCACACCATATAAATCAATACATGAGCTTCTGGAGGATTTTGAAACAGATTCATATAATTGTAGTTGATGAATCTCAAACTAAACAAGAACATTTCAGTGAACTACTCTTGTGTAGTTTTGGCAAGTTGTCACAAATATTGACTGATGTAGAACTGCCTTTACTTGGGGATAGTATTTCCAGTAGGTTCACAGAGCAAACAATGCATACAGGCTGCCTGGAGGCTTAAGCTCTCACCCACAGCTAGGGTAAATGTACCATTATATGACACCTCATAGAGGCCCAAGTGAAGCTATATTGCTCTGTGTCTCTGATGATACCACATTACCCTCGTAATGGTGCATCTACTACTGACGTTTTACTTGCGGTGTGATAAATCTGATACCTTGAGAAAACAGAGCTGCTAGGATTGGGCGAATGATTAAAGGTGCATGTGATAAGCAGACAAAGTGACAGAAAGACAGATGAGCCAACTGATGATATGCATTTTGAAAGAGTGAAGACCATCATGAAAGTGCAGATCATTAGTAGGCAATTTACAGCCAGGAGATAGATGGAGCAGAAAAGCAACAGATAACTGCATTTAAGATAGCCAATTATTGGCCTGCCAGAAATCCAGCACTCCTCAGGGAGAGTTTGAAGCTAAACTAGGCATTTCTGCTTGTTGTGGCCCCAAATAGCAGCATGAGGTAACAGCTTGAAACATATATACTTAGGAATTGTGATGTGAGCTCGCACTGTTAACCTGTCTGGCATTGACTTATGCCAAAGGGCACAGGAAGCGAAAGATCTCATGTTGGTAAGCTTTGATATTGATGTCCTTTTCTTTTTTTTACTTCTTCTATTCACAAACTCCTAGTCATTTATGTTCTGGAGGGACTTCAACTGGGCCTCTACCTGAGTCTTAAAACCCATCCTGGCTGCACCAACTGATATTGCCAGACTGGAGAACCGAGCCTGACCTGAGACCTGAATCTACAGTATACTTTTGCTTTCTTTCCTCCATTACTGACTGGTACTTGTCCAAAAGCTTTACACAAGCAAAATAGTTTGGAGCCAGCAAGTTATTAGTTTGGGAGGCAGAATTCCAAAGGCCTGCTCAGACTGAACATGAAGCAATTTTTAGAGTCTTAGGTAGCTCCAGACAAAGTCAATGAAATGATGTGAAAAGGCACAATAAATTACATTCACTTCCATGGGGTAGAGATATCTCAATTTTTTAAGATTAAAACATAAAATAATTAACTCTGAATGCGAAGCTACTGTATGTGATTCCACTTGATAAATGTACAGAGAGGAAAAACAAAAATCTGTTCTTGTTAACTGTCTATGATGAAAAGTAGATAAAGCCTGGTTAGAAAGTTGCTAGGTTATGTCGAATTAAGTGCTAATTTGAAGCGGGATTCAATGTGATCCTAAAAGACAGAAACACAGAACGGCCAATATGAACACTAAAAAAACGGATCGATAACTACAACATTTGAAAGACTCAGTGGGAAAACTGGTATTTCCCTTCTTTCACCATTTTCTGTATGTCTGGTGTTAGAGATGTGCGCAGGGCATTCTACAAGTTTTTTGCGTCACTCGGTTTCGCTCCTGCGTCTTTATGGCATTTATGGAGAAAGTTGCCTCACAGGTGTAGGTGGAAGGAAACATAGTTGCACATAAAAAGCAAGCTCCTTGAGTGTGCTGTAATCCTCAGAGCACGCGAGCCAGAATGCGCACACAGACTCCGCGCCTTGTAACTTCTCATGCCTCACTTTGCGGTGGAAAAGACACCTTGAAAGCTTCGTGTTGTCTCGTGGTGTCGTCTAATGTTGTATTCTTTGCAAACGGCGACTACCTCGTTGCAGATGAGACACACAGGCTTGGCGTTCACAAAACCAGGTAGGATGAAAGCATACCTGTCCTTCCTTTCTTCTTTATATGTCCTGTTTTCGTTGTCAACTTTCCTCTTTAGGCCTTTCGAAAGCGACATTGTTTGCTTGCTAGCTTAAATGTGGAGCCAATTGTAACTAAACAAATAGCGACAACAACATTGCGCGACCCCTGACATAGCACCTTGAGCAAAGTTCGCATCCAGTCTGTGCAGGGTGCCTGCTCACTCGTGCGTTGGAAGAACTTGTTAAACAAACAGCACACAGAGGAGCCTATAGAAACACCTTGGAGAAGGGGAAACTACTGGCTCCACATGAAATGCATGTATATGTATAGTGTATCCAACCTGTGGTAAAACACAGCAAATACAAACTATACACTTCAAAAAGAACTGTGGACTCAGTAGTAACAGATATTCTTCTGTTTCTATTACCTGTTATGCCTGTTTATATTTGGAGATACACAAATATTGCACTTCGTTTTTAGTTGGAGATTTGAAAAAGATGTGAGAGAAAGACGGACATGTATAACTTTAATACAGTGTTTTATTTATATTATAATTTATTTTTTCATTAAAGCTACAAAAATGTCTGTGTATGGTGTCAATTACAGTTGTTAGAAAGAAAAATCAGTATCAGCTAAAATCTGAATCAGCAGGTCAGACTTGGGGAAAAAAAATCAGAAATTCAAATCAGCCCAGAAAGTTGCAATCAGGGCATCTCTACTAATTTCTATATGTGTAATGTCATAACTAATCACCTGTACAGGACTAAAAGTAAAAGTAAAAACAATAAATTCAAGATAAATGCAATTGGGCCTGAAATACATTCACTTTTGTAAACTCTATTTTGAAAATAAAGTGAAAGGAGTTTCCCAGAACACCAGTGTTAATCAGTCACTGGTCATCAGGTTAACAGCTCAGTCATCTTTCGGTATATGACAGCAGATTATCCCCAAACTCGTTTGTTAAGGATGCTAGGATGTTCTTCTTTTACATTCTCCAACCTCACCATTTAAAACACACTCTGGTTTAGTGTAGCTTTAAGAATGGAAGTTTGCCACAAAACCTGATGGCAGAAATATGATGGAAAGGGTTTGCAGATGTGGGAGGGAAAGAATGAAGGGTATGATTTAGCCTGCTACTCCTGAAGAAATACTGCCGTAGCATGCTGAGGGTTTCATAAATTCATCCTAGAACACTCTGCACAGCTGCCATTTGTCCAGCGTCTCAAGCAGTGCTGCTGGTGTTTTCTGCACACTAATGCAGTGAGTCACCCCAGGTTAACTATCCTGAGATGCATGCAGCTCTCATCCTCCAAACCACAGTTAATCAAACTCCCCATGGAGAATGTAAATGCTGTGTAGTAGCTGCCTGTCAGTGTATAGTAGACTCTGGAAGTTATAATTGAAACTCTATCTAATACGCCCTTTAATAAGTGACCATAATTCTAATCTATTTCAGAGAAAGTGAAGAGGAGGGTTGAATGAATGAGGTTTTAGGCTTTTGCTTAATTTGTCTATGTGAGTGAAAGAGTATGTTTCAAAATGTAATCGGGAATAGTTCAGTCACTCTCCAAGTATATCCAGAATTCATTTTCCGCAGTGAGCCTTATTGCTGTGATAGGGCGGAAATCATTCTTGTTTGCTTGAACAATGTTTCATCAGCTTCCTCCATTTAATACAGTTTGTAGACAGCCTGAAGTATTGGCTCACCACCAATGCCTGTACACCTAACATCCTCAAAACAGATGAAATCACAGCAATGTGGTCAGACATGCATTTTACACCCTCACTAAATAGCCTTTCAAAAGCCACCAGCAAGGCGGACAGGTTTTGTTGAGAGTTGTCGTCCTTCAGAAACTCACCATTTTCTATTTAATGTAACTTTCATCTTCCTGCTTTCATCGGCCTGCTCAGGTTGGGGCCATTTATTTGGTTCATGATGAAAGTTGCTGTGCCACTAAAAATAAGTCATTGGACTCTAAATCTGGTGATTCTGTGACAGGGGCCTCAGAGGAGCTGATCAATACCCTGATGATGTCATTGTCCTGTGGTCCTGAGTACTGATGATACTGGACTCACTCAGGAAAGGTTTGTCTGGTGGTGGTGCTCACCACTGAGCAAACCTGTGAGAACTCTCAAAGGGCTAATAAGTGAGACAAAATTTCCAGTGTTCCATGAATATTTCATTTTTCATGGCTGTTTGTAAGCTTGAAGCTCTCAGAAAACCCACAGCACTTCAAACAAGAACATTAGTCTGGATTTAACAGCTACATGGAAAGAAGGTGAAGAGAAAAACAGCATCAGTTGATGTGAGTGATTGCTTCATTTGAAGTCGCACGAGGGACTTTGCTGCATTTTTAAAATCTGCATGCTTTTGGGCTTTTCCCTCTATTTTCATGTGAAATTAGAATGGCTCCTTGATTGAGCTTCAGGCTGCTCAAAATAAATTAGACCTGACAGCTCAGACTCAGTTTTCCAGACTTACAGGGGTAGTCTGAAATGCTACATTTCAATTGAACATGGATTTCACATTAAAACATTTTGACTTACACTTGGATATTTCAGCATTCATCCAAAGATGGTCTTTATTCAGCTGAATAAAGGATAAGGCCAATCATTTTCTATATTATTAGTATTTTCAGCAATTTCCATACAGAGACTAAAATCACCAGTGAACTGCCCCTACTCACGGTTAATGTCTGTCAGTCCAGGATTGGCTTGTTAGTCTGTGTGATAAACCTCTATTGTTGTTCAAAAATGATTAAAAACACATCAGGGAAACACACTGCCCCACTGGGTGATGTTTTTTTTATGACAAAAGCCCAGACCTGACTATATTTCCCCAAAGACTCTGAGCAGCCATAATTTCTTGAAGTTAGCGCAAGTCAGAGTCAACTGTGCATGTGCTAGATCTTGCATAAGCCCTCAACTTTGTTTACATTCTGCTAGCTTGTCACGCTCTGGTCTGGTGTTTGCTAATGAAGAAATATGTCGCCCAGTGTAGTGGTGTGTTTCACTGATGTGTTTTTAACTTTTTAATCAACACAAGAGGTTCAAGACACAGATGAAGAAGCTAATCCAAGACTGTCACAATGAAGGCCATTAACTATGAGTAAAGGCAATTCATTGTTGGTTTTATTCTCTGTATAGAGGTTGCTGAAAATACTATTAATATAGAAAGTGACTAGTTTAAGAAATTATGAAATGACTCTGCTTACCAGTCATGTTTGACAAAAGCCGTTACTCCAGTTCTAAGATGAATGTAAGGCGCCAACTATGACCTAGAAGGGATGAAGTGGATCTGAATATAGACATATGTCATACAGTAAATTAAAGCTGCAAAGCAGCTGCAAAGCTTTGGGAAAGAAATGAAACATGTGAAACTGTATCAATTTAATCGTAATCTAATCATACTGGCTCAGAATAAAAAAAGATGAAATATTATTAGATGTATTACTTACACAAAAGTTGAATTCTTTTGTGTTTTTTTATTTATATGCTTCAGCAGGTTCTTATCAAGTAATAATTCCCATTTTAGAACAAATGTGTGTCGTTTTCTAAAAGCTAAATTGGAAGTCTTCTTCAACATGAAATTAACAACAACCATTTGTGACTCTGAAACCACACTCTCATAAGGTACTGTATTTTTAGTCAGTTAGTGTATACAGATAAACAAGCCAGGATGAAGAGCTTTTTAATCTTTATGATACATTCCTCCTTCAGCTCACTGAAATCAGGATGCTGGATATCACCAGCTCAGTTGGTCACTCATCCAAAATGTTTCCATCTACTGTTTGTGAAGAGTTGTGTATGTCTGTGTATCAGTGGGTATTAATATGCTTCTGTAGCAGCATCCATTTTTTTGGAAGATTTTCCACAAGATTTTGGAACCTGGCTGCAGAAATCTGTTGCCACTCAGTCACAAGAGCACTAGTGAGGTCTGCCAGTGATGCTGGGCGATAAGTCATGCGTTGGTTTATGCTTCAGTTCATTCCAAAGCTGTTGGAAGAGGATCAGCTCAGACCAGTCAGGCTCTTCTACACCAAACAGGAAAAACCATTTCTTTTCAGACCTGGCTTTGTTCATGTTTTATCCAATTTAGCTGCTGTTTTATTCATGTTTTTATCATGTTTTCTTTCTGTGTGCATTGTGTTAAGCACTTTGAATTGCGTTTGTGTATGAAAATGTGCTATATAAACTTGCCTTGCCTTGAGGATGCTGTCACACTGAAACAGGACAGGATCAAACCATACTGTTGGACAAACATTCTTGTTTAAAATATCATTATTATTAAATCTTAACTGGAAGCAAAGGCAGGCTGGGGGCTATACACAATATGTGCACAGAGATCACCACCCTGGGAAGTGGAGTGAACCCTTCTTTGCCTATCAAAACAATGCCACAATGTAAATGAGGTCATTCACACTGATGAACTTAGAATCATCACCTGAATCAGCTTTACAAAGCTTTATAGTGTGCTCATTTTTAAGTCTGTAAAGTACTGTTTTGATTCAGTTTCACTGGTGGTGATTTCAGCCAGCCATTTTCTACCTGCAGACAAACACAGTTGGGGACTAGCTGGTGAACACAGAGTAGCGTTTATCAGCAAAAGGAGTTGGTAGAGATCAAAGTAGAGTCCAAAAAACATAGCTAAAACATGGTGAACATTCACCAGGTGGCCAGAACCATCTCGTGCCATCTTGTTGACGTGTAAATACAGTAAGTGCCTGTTTGCTATAAAGTTGGCTATGTCTTAAAAATCAATGTTACTTCAATGTTTTGATCACAACCCCATGCACTAAAATGGCCAAAAAAAAAGATAAATCACAGGTTCATGTCACACCTACAAATGTCTAGCAACTGCATTTCTTCATGTCAGAAACCCTATATACTTTAGTAGAAGAAAGGAAAGACAAAGAATAAAGTAGTTTTCACTTTCACGTTCTAATTTTTGTACTAAACAAAGTTGAGAGAAATATTATGGTGTAAATATAATACACATATAATTGCTGTAATCCACTGTAAAAAGGTGCTGATTTGGCTTATTAATATATCATTTAGCTAAAACAATGTGTTAGCAATTTCCATTTCTGTTGCACTTTGCTTTACTTCAATCTTGAAAACAGTATTTTCTTCAATTCTCCATACTATGTTTTCTCCATATTTTCATGTTCCTCTTGTTCATCTAGTTCTTTAACATTTCTGCCGTCTGGTTAAAGCTTCTGAACTGTTGATCCCTGTGCCTCTTAACATTAAAGTTGTTTACATCTCAGCATGAATGCCACTAAAACACACTTGACAGTGTGTTTATTGCACCTGGCAAATAGGGAGTTTAATTCTGATGCTGTTTATTCCTTTGCACTTAGGAAATGGAGCCTTCTGATGAATCTTAAAATTTCACTTATAAAACCTTGATTTTAGCAGCATTTGTGCTACAGTGGAAAGCAAAAGTTTGCATTATCAGAGAGTATGATTTGTACTGAGGCAGTAAGAATGAACATTTGGAGGAAAAAGCTCCCTGTGTGTGTGCCCTTGTATGTAGACACTGTGAATCAGCAGCATAGCTCTGGCGATGTGTATGGTGAGCTAAGCAGGAGTTAAACATTAACTGTCACTGCTTTTATTTGTTTATTTTTACTTTGGGTAACTCTTTAATATTCAGTGGCAGCCCAGGTTTCAGGATGTGCTGTTTTGTGCACTATAAATACACCAGCTGAAGCTGCCATACAGCGACCGTAAGACATGGCCCTGTACTCCCGCCGGGGTTCATGTTCTGCATTTAGCAGAGAATGGACTTCATTACATCAGTGATCTTTCCCCTCTCACAATGAATTCTCAAGAGGGGACTTTTAATTGCTACAAGTTATTCATCAAGTGTTGATCAGACCTTTCTGATTAAATTTCAGGTCAACTGACTACGGAGCAACGTACCAGAAGCTGAATGACAAAGTAGGAGCAAAGACAATACTCAGCTATTTGTATGTGAGCCCTAACAACAAGAGGAAGGTAATGTTCTTCTTTTGTTATTTGCTTTGAATTGAATTCTTCTGAAAATAATAATAATTGAAAATAATACATTTCACTGTTGGTCTGATAGACTACACAATGCCAGATACATTCATTCAAATGAATTCTTTATTGTTTGATATGTGTCTCCCTCTGTCAAGTTCTACAACACCAGGATGATGTACTGAATAGTATGTCATTTATTTATGTGTAGAATTTAAGTAGATATTTAGGTGATGGCAAAGAAAATAGTCTCCATTTTCTAAAATAAATGGCTTTAGTTTCTCTTTTTCCTTCTGTATTTCTGAAACTAAATCAATCAATCATAAACCGGGTGAAAAAGTGTAAAAGGAAAGGACATAGGTACATATTTGCAGCTGTTCCTTCAGGGAGTGCTCTTGTATTTTTTGGGGTTTGGGTCAATTGATGCTTATAACCACCTGTCTGTGTTCACTGCATAACTTCACCTTTCTCCCCACACACAGCTCTAATCAGGAAGGGTCATTTTCTCCAAGTTAATTATTGTCTAATAATAAAGATTAAATGCAGCCCCACCTCATTTCAGAATCCCAGCTGCCTACCACATCCAGTTAGGTGGTCTGACAGTGATTGGGACCTTCCTGAGGTCAGTGAAACATGTTGAGCCAGCTGATGAGACTTAGATTCAAAGTGACAGAGTGAGTGGAAGCTGAGCATAGATTAAGCCACCCTTGGCTATACAGGGAGGCTGGAGAGATTTGGACTCAATATGAGTCAAAAAGGAATTTGGTTTTAACAGTGTTATTTTGTGAAAACTATACAGACACATATGCATTATGGAATAGAAGGTAGAATCCCTTGAGTACCAAACCTTTTATGCATAAACATGAAATGCAATCCAGGAAGTGCAGTTTGAGCAAAAGATCTGTGAGTCTCAAGGTTCATCAGACACCAAAATACTTAGGAATTTTACCACTCAGGGAAGCAAGTAGTGTTTTGTAAAACCTTTGTGTAGAAATATGTCATTCACATTGCAAAGCAGTTTGACTGGTATGCAGTTTCAAGTGTTTGGCCAGTGAAGCAGCTTGTCGAATGATGTTGTATTGCATTCCATCAAAAACTGAACCAGATTCAACACTAGTGCTACCTGAAGCTTCTGCGTTATCACCCCTGTGATGTACTTGAAGGGGCCTCACTTAACTGAATGAGGAACTTCAGTTTTTTACAACCGGCTAATGTTGGTTTCAACACAGATTTAGTTGTACACTGTGGACCATTTTGTACATATTTGCATGTCCTAAATATTATCACCATAGAAAAAATAAATGGTCCTCTCCTAATTCTGCGAATGGATGTTTTACATGTAATGATTAGGACCTATTTTCAAGTTGGATGAGGCAGCACATTACCAAATGGGGAGTGTCAAATCATTTTATGTGCTCGGGTACATTTGTGTCAATTTACTCCAGTTCAGTTAGAGATTTGGGCATTTTTTGCAGTCTTTGTTTTTTTCTAATTTGGGTTCATGTAACACAATCATGGGTCCAGACATGTTTGCTCAGAAGGACTTTTTTTTCTGTTTTCTTTGCCCCATGTGGGTTTTAGTGCAGCTAGAGAGAAGAACAGCAATGACAGTAATGATGACAGTTTTAAACTTTCCAGTACAATGCATTTCTGTGTTGTTTGTAATTTGTGACATTAACCAGGTCTAAATAAAATTTGACTTAACTTTATACTTATTTCCCAGGTATACACCAAACACACTGATTTTTAATTTGCATCTTTATATTGCCATTATTTGGCACACACTCATCTTCAATGTCAGTTGTTTAGAGATTTGATTGCGCACCTGTCCATTAGCTATACACACTGACAATGTTCCTTGGATGATTGTGGGAGTGGGTGATATAGAGGGCAACTGATCCAGCTCCAGTGGTTATATTAGCTTAAATGGAATGGTCTAAGTTGTCATATTAAAATTTAAGGTGTGTTTAATTATTTATGACAAGCATATGTAGGGCTTGTGTGTGTGTGTGTGTGTGTGTGTGTGCGTGCCTTTGTATTACTTACATCATGAGGTCCGAAACCTGTTAACACACACACTGTGGGGACTCGGCCATCCGTGTGGGGACCAGAAGCTAGTCCCCACAAGGAAATGACAGAATTTTAGGGTTAGGATGAGGTTAGGTGTTAGGGAAGTAGTGGTTATGGTTAAGGAAATGAATGTAAGTCAATGTAAAGTCCCCCCATGGAATGAAGGTCAAAGGTCAAAGTGTTTATTTGTTACATGCACATTTAGGAAATGTGTTTCCCTGTACAATAAAATTCTTACTTTGCCGTCCACATGAATGCCACAAAATACAAATGAAATATAAAGTAGATAAATAAGTAACACTAAATCTAAGGCACTTTAGGCAGCAAATGCAGCAATATAATAAAAAATATATAAGAATATAATAAGAGAATGTATGCTGCATGGGAGCAGCATGTGCAGCAGTCAACAGTCAATGTGTAATTATGTGCAAACTGAGAATGTAAACAGTACAGGTGGAATTACATGAGGTAATTCCTGATGGTTAACTCCTGTCAGCTGTTTAGTAGTCTGATGGAAGTCGGAAAGAAAGAATTTTTCAGTCTAGGGGTCCTGCATTTCGGCCCAAGGGCAGAGGTGTGAGCAGTCCATACTGGGGGGTGGGTGGGGTCCTTCAGGATGGAGGCAGCTTTTCTGCAGTCTCTGCAGTGGTAGATGCTCTGCAGAGAGGGCAGTTGAGTCCTGGTGATCTTCTCCACAGTTTTTACCACTCTCTGCAGGTGCTTGCGGTCCATAGCAGTAGTGCTGCCATACCAGACAGTGATGCTCTGGACGTTGCAGCTGTAGAAGTTGCTGAGGATCCTAGGCGACATGCCAAACCTCCTCAGCCTCCTCAGGAAGTACAGCCGCCGTTGGGCCTTCTTGACCAGCTGTGTGGTGTTAAGTGTCCAAGTGAGGTCCTCACTGATGTGGATGCCCAGGTATTTGAAGCTGCTCACCCTCACCACTTCAAGCCTCCGGATGAAGAGTGGCCAATGAGATCTTCTCTCCTTCCTCATGTCCACTATCATCCTCCTTCATCTTGTCCGTGTTGAGGCTGAGATTATTGTCCTTGCACCATGACACCAGACTGGCCACCTCCCTCCTGTAGGCTGCTTCGTCCCCGCCAGTGATGTGACCTATCACTGCAGTGTCGTCCGCGAACTTTAGGTTGATGTTATCTTTGTGGGAGGCGACACAGTCGTGAGTGAACAGGGTGTAGAGGATGGGACTGAGAACACATCGCTGTGGGGTGCCAGTGTTTGTAACAATGCTGACTGAAGTCCTATTGCCAATCCTGACAGTCTGAGGCCTGCCAGACAGAAAGTCCAGGAGCCAGTCACAGAGGGTGGGGTGCAGACCCAGTGTGGACAGTTTGTGGGTGAGTTTGTGGGGGACAACTGTGTTGAAGGCAGAGCTGTAGTCAATGAAGAGTATCCTGATATAGGAGTCTCCATTTTCCAGGTGAGAAAGGGAATAGTGGAGGGCAGTCGCGATGGCATCTGAGGTGGCCCTGTTGGGCCGGTTGGCATGCTGCAGGGGTTCCAGAGTGTCCGGTATACTGCTCTGAATGCGGGCCATATGCCGGACACCCTGGACCCCCTGCAGTATGCCTACCGGCCCAACAGTGAAAACACAGCGTGTGAGGTTGTGTGTGTGTTCTGCCAATAAAGCGTCACTCAGTGAGTCTCCTGAGTATAGACAGTGTCTCTGGTGTTGTTTTCATGTTTTCTTGCACTCACCCAAGGAAGACATTACATGGTGTCAGAAGTGGGATTGAGTCTCAGTGAGTTGCCATGAGTTCCAAGAGATACCAAAGCAGTTTATGAGCTAATACTAAACTGCTATGACTGAGGCTAGGCATTTTTGCTCGTCAAGCAAGAATGGCACGAGACTGAGTCTACCATAAGGATGTTAACATAGCCCCTACTTTTATCTGGACATACGTATAAGTGTGAACTGGAGTCAATGGGAACAACGTTTTCATATTTACATGACTGTGAGTGGCGTTGGAAGCAAGAGAAAGTGAAAATAGCCATTTAATTGCATGCGCTAGGAGCAGAGGCAATAAAGGTTTACAACACACTCAGCATTGACTTTGGAACAGAAACAGTAGATAAAATACTACCAGCTTTTAGGTCATACTGTCAGCCAAAGAAGAACACTGTGTTTGAAAGACATCAGTTATGGGCTCACGCCATGACTGATTCAATCACTGTAGATGAGTTAGTGAATAAGCTGAAACAAAAAAGCAGATTGCGAGTTTGGAAGCTTAGAAAGTGATATAAGATACAAGGTTGTGTTCACTATTACTGATCAGCATCTTAAGGAGAGAATGCTAAGGGAGCCAAACCTCACCCTAGAAACGACGGTAGACATATACAGGGATGCTGAAACAGCCACGTCTCAGATACAAGCAACGACTGGTGACAAATTACAACAAAACAAGACAATAAATCAGTCAGGTCAGTTAGGCTACCAAATGCCATGTGAAAGTTCCGGACTGAGCTACTCTTCTATGTGACCAGACACTCCCATACACCAATCCTACGCTCATTAAAAGAATTGATGCCCTAGACACTGCCAGTCCAGTGAGATTTAAGTCTCCAGCAACAAAGGCAGAGCTAGTGGAGCTTTACCCCTTAGTGTTTGAGCAACACAACAGTGACACATTTGGTGACATTCCAGGTGTCCACATAGTCGTAGATGACATGGTCATTGCAGCCTCAACAGAAGAGGAAGATGACGACATTCTCCACAAGGTGATGTAGAGGGCTGACCAAGCCTGTGTGAAACTCAACAAAGATAAAAAACAGTTGAAGGTGGACACTGTCAAGTTCCTGGGGCATGTGATCACACCAGCAAGAGAGCAAGTATATGAGTCCAGGGTGCAAGTAATAGTGGAAATCCTCTCGCCTGAAGACAAACCTGCACTACAAAGACTGTTGGGCATGACACGATGCCTGGCACAATACACCCCAGCTGAAGGCTCACTCACAGCTCCACTGCAACAGCTGCTCCCGCAATGATGTTGCCTAGCAGTGGCAACCTGAGAACAAAGAGGCCCTCCAGAAGCTGAAAATTGCTCTGATACATGCACTGGTGCTTCAAGTCTATGACCCAACTAAGCCACTGGTTGTACAGGCTGATGCATCAAAAGATGGTCTTGGGATGTGCCTATTTAAAGAAGAACATCCTGTGGCCTACACATCAAGAACTTTGAGAGGCTCAGAGCAAAGATATGCACAGATTGAGAAGGAACTCCTAACCGTAGTGTTTGCCATGCAGAAGTTCCATCAATATGTATAATATGGCATGCCGTACAGGTGCAGTCTGACCACAAACCCTTCATTGAGTGCATTTTCAAAAAAAACTCTCAGCAAAGGTCCCTCTAGACTCCAGTGAATGTTTCTGCAGTTACAAAGGTATGATTTTTAAGTGACCTACACTCCCAGAAAGCATATGGCCATAGCGGACACCCTCTCAAGAGCTGTCACACCAGGGGAACTGTTAGAGAGTGATTAGGTCACAGATGAAAGAGTGGTCTATGGCATAACCATGACAGATTCCATGAGCACTGACATGTTACATCATTTGAGAGAAGCCACTCAGGCTGACAACACACTACAAATGCAAATACAAAACAACTCGACCCCAGGCTACATCAGTACTGGCCAATTAGGCACACAATCACAATGAAGGATGTATATTCATGACAGGTGATCAAATAATTATCCCAGCCCAGCTGAGATCAGACATGCTTCAACAGTTACATGCAGCACACCAAGGCATGCAGCACACAAAAGCCCATGCACAGAAGCTGCTTTACTGGCCCGGGCTAACAAAGGACATTGAGCAGCTGGTTGAAAAATATACCACATGCCAACAGCTCCTCCTGCGGAACCACAGAGGCTCTTCTGATATCCCTGAACTTCCCTGGCTCAAGGTTGCAGCAGGCATCTTCAAGCTCAGAGACCAGGCTTACCTCCTAGTTTAGGATTACACAACCAATACCAAGAGGTGCTACACATCAAGGACAAGACAGCACACACTGTCACTGGCAAACTAAAAAGGATTTTCATACAACATGGCATCCCAAAGGTGACCATATTCCGTTTACCAGTTCAGTTCAGAGATGATATGTTTTGCAGACAACTGGGGAATAAAGATGATTAATTTAAGCCCTTCATACCCACATCCAATGTGCTGGCCAAAAGGACCATTAAGACTGTCAAACACATGCAGAAAAAAGCTGAAGAGACTGGCACAGGCCTGCACCTGGCTCTTCTTTCAATAAGGAACACACAATTAACAAGGTTGGAGTTTTTTTCCAGCGCAGATCTTGATGAACAGGGTCCTCTGAAGCACACTGCCCTGTATCAGTTAAGTGCTGATGCCCTTGGTACCACAGAATGTTCACAGGAAGCTGCAACACCTACAAACAACCGGCCATGGTCATGACCACGAGGGCAGAACTGAAAGCCTACGATGTTGTGACACCATCTAGACAGATCTATTGGTGCAACAGACATCATCTGATTAAAGCTGTTCATGATGAGAGAGTTGGTACTGATGAGGACCTTCCGGAACCTGACCTGCTCTATGTGCTGGCACTTCATGACCAGACCCCTCCACCTACCTCAGTGCCCTCTGCGACTCTGTGCACCAGAAGTGGCAGGGCAGTGTGACCTCCAGTCAGATTTAAAAACTATGAAATGGGCAGGCAGTAAAGGTCTTGCCCCACCAAGGGTTAAGTTCTGGAACCTCTGACCCTTTTTCTTTTTACCATTTTACTTTGTGCATCTGCATCTTATGTTTTGTGAAGATTAAATATTTCTTCATACATGCTAAGGTTCTTTATATGTTATTGGTGTTGGTTTCATGGCACTGCTTGACTTAGCAAAGGTACCGAGTCATGACAGTCATGTGGTAGGTTATTAATCATACTGGAAAAGAGGGATGTAGTATACAATGCCTTGCACCAATACTAATCAGAGCTGCCCCCTAGAGGCTGACAGTAGTAAAACAAAGAGCAATGAGGGTATGCAGGGATTGGTTCTGTGTGTGTGTGTGTGTTCTGCCAATAAAGCATTAGTATGAAAATGCTCAGTGAGCCTCCTGTTAGTGTCTCTGTTGTTGTTTTCAGGTTTTCTTTCACTGACCCAAGGAAGACATTACACTAACAGTGCTGGTACCTGCCAGTAGCATTTCAGCAGTACAGCAAATATAGTTGTGTTGCTAGCTAACATTAACTAACTAATAAAAATGAAAAGGCAGTAAAATGTCCTGTCATCTTTAGAACAGCTAAAACATTCTCAATGATGTAACATTAGTTAAAAACAATACTAAAACCAGGCCCACATTCACCTCACTTGGTTTCTACAAATGCTAGCTACAGTAGCTAACTAGCACTAATGACACTGACACTCAAAACACAGTTTCAGTTCCAGAGCAAAATGCATCTGAAATTAGTGGAGGTGCACTGGTACGCATAGTATAGCTGGCAACATTAATGAAAAATAGTGTAGCTGTTACAGGTCCTTTGATAATGCTATATTTTTCAAGTCAAGTCAAGTCAAAGTGTTTATTGTCATGTGCACAGTAAGAAAACATGTTTCCCTGCACAGCAAAATTCTTACTTTGCTGTCCACAATGAATGCCAAACAATACAAGATCTAATATAAAGTAGATAAATAGTAATACAATATAAAGGCACTTTAAAAACAGCAAGTGATTAGAAATATAATAAGACTATAATAATGAGAAAGTATGCTACATCGGAAGCTGTATGTGCAACAGTCAGCAATGAATGTACAATTATGCATGTGCAAACTGAGAGTGTAACAGTGCAGGTGGAATTACATGAAGTAATTCCTGATTGTAAACTCCTGTCAGCTGTTTAGGAGTCTGATGGCAGTTCTCATTCATTCATATGAATATATAAAAAGTTTCTATGGCTATAACATTAATCCTCTGATAACTGGCTACTAATTAACATTATTCTACTATAACAGAGAATAGTTTCAGTCTAACATTTGACTGTGTGGGCAGTTATAGTGGACTAATATATGTAAACCTGTTCACGTGGGAACAGTGTTTACATAGCCCTTGAAATAAGCCCCAAATTAACCATGCACACACAAGCATGTGTCATAGTTGCACTCTGGTACTTAAACACAATGCCTCTGAATAGAGCCCACTGAACTGAATTAAAGTGAGTGGCTTAGAAATTTCATTTTTCAGTATTTTTTCTGCCATTTTTTTATAGATTGGGTTAACAGTGCATGCTCCCTGGGACCTCAGCAAAAGCAAATAAAGATGTTATGAAGCCTTTCTAATGATGCAATACTGCAGAGGGGATAATAGAAAAGCACAGTAACCTTTGTGTCCAGGAAAATAAACAAGCTCAACAACACTGAACCTAAGTATAAACACAGAGCAGCGAGCAGATGAAGACCTGCAAACAACTTGACAAGTTGTTAATATCTTTTCACACACACACAGGGACACGGAGAAACACTTGTACACACTCTCACACATACACATAGGGATAGAAACAAAATGACAGACACATGCACACCGTCATCCCCTCAGATTTAGCAGCACCCATGCAGTGTCTGCCTCCCATCTATCTCCTGTCACTCTCACAGTCATACACAGGCACACATACTAATTATCTTTGTCTCATACATATTCACACACCTGCTCTGGATTTTATTCCTCTCTCACATGCATAGTAACTCCATGTTTTAAAAGCATGACATTTGTAATGACATAGAAAATATAAACAAGACTAAAAGGTACACTAGCAGCCCCATGAGGCTATAATAATTCCATTCAAGTAAAATAAAAAACAATTGGATGGATGAAAAATTGATGAAATTTATCAGGTTGTTTGTTGTTAGCTGTTATTACATGGGTTTATCATGTGAACAGTGACCAGACATAACTTGTCATTTCTCACTTTTACATTGTCAGACTGATGAAATGTTTGCACATTTTTTTTTGTTCTCTTAATCTTATCTTGCTTGTTTATTCACTGCCTTACGGAAGAGCCTTGTACATAAAGATTCAGAGCCACTGTACTAGAGTCAAATTCCTCGTGTTCAACACATCTGGCCAATAAACCTGATTCTGTTTCAAATTCATGCCACATTCAAGTCATATTGAGTTGTTATAATTACTGGCTTCTGGCCGTTTCCATCAGCACCCAAGTCATAATTAGACAAGCAAATTTATACAAATGCAAAAGTGTCATAAAACCAAACAAAGATATCTGCTTCAACCTTAGTCCAGAGTCCAACTTTCAAGACAGTTAATGTTTTAAATGTCATTGCTAAGTACTTTTTTGTAAACCATCACACAGCTACTTCAACAGTCCCATAATTGTCTATAGTTTCCCGATGACACAAACATTCATACACCCAAAATACTGGAATCTTTCAGCAGTGAAACCCTGGTCAAAAAACTGCTAGATGTTGCTAAATTATGTCCTGTGTTTATTATTTTTTACTTTAAATAATTAAAAGAAACAGTGAGCAGTGCTATTTTTCAAGGTGGTATCATTTCATCAATTTGCATCTAAACCGGTCTCTATTTTCAAAAACTTTTTATACTGTATAGGCTGCTGTATACAGTGAAACTGTGTGGAACTGAAGTGTATAGAATGGAGCACAACAGTGGAATAAATTTGCTTTTGTAAACTCTGTGCAGCTTATGTTAACAAAAAGACAACATTTTGATTGAATGAGTATTTTCTGGGCAAATAGTGGTGATAAGTGAGTGACTGTTAGGTACACACATTCAGAGCTAATTCATGTTTCTGTTAGGATAATGATTGATCCACTGAGTGTGCTGCTACTCTCATCCGCTCACTGAACAACTAGTCCAGAGAGCCATAGCAACATGAGAGCACATTTACTGAGAAATGCTAAGTGAAAAAAGCTAAAACAGCACTAAATGTATTGCCATGGGTGTTCTTCTGAGGGGGAAAAAGATACTATAGTGGTTATGAAAGTCTTTCAGTATCTCTTTCTTTATTCTTATGACATGCATGTTGATTGTTGAACATTGGATTCAGGAGGAACAGTGCAAGTTCTATCCAGGTCATGGAACAATGGACCAACTCTTTACTCTTGTAAAGTTACTGGAGGGATCCTGGGAGTTTGCCCACCCAGTCCAAATGTTTTGTGGACTTGGAGAAGATTTACGACTGGCCCCCTTGTGGGATCTTGTGGGTGGGTACTTCTGGAGTATGGGGCACCGGAGCCGTTGGTACGAGCCATCCGGTCCCTGTATAATGGAGCGAGAGTTGCGTCCATATACTCAGCAAGAGGTCAAGCACATTCCCAGTTGGTGTTGCCCTTTGTCACTGATCCTGTTTGTGATTTTCATGGACAGGATCTCAAGGTGCAGTAAGATGGAGGAAAGTGCCCAGTTTGGGGACCTTGGAATTGCATTTATGCTATTTTCTGATGATGTGGTTTTGTTGGCTTCATCAGACTGTGATCTCCAGCATACACTGGAGCAGTTTGCATCCAAGTGTGAAGCGGCAGGGATGAGAGCACCTCCAAGTCTGAGGCCATGGAGCTCTGCTGGAAAACAGTGGACTGCTCCCTCTGGGTTGGGAATGAGATGCTGCCCCAAGTGAAGGAGTCTAAGTACAGTATCCCAGGGTCTTGTACATGAGTGAGGGTAAAATTGAGCATGAGATTGACAGGCAGACAGGGGCAGCACCAGCAGTAATGTGGACATTGTACCAGACCGTTGTAGTGAAGAAGTTGCTGAACCAAAAGGCAAATCTCTCAATTTACCAGTCAGTCTATGCTCCAACCCTTATCTATGGGCACGAGCTGTGGTTAGTGACCGAAAAAATGAGAATACAAATACAAGGGGCCGAAATGAGTTTCCCTCGTTTCCCAGACTTACCCCTAGACCACACATCCCAGACAAGATAAACTTTTTGTAGCAAAGCTGGAAGCAAGTTTTACTTAAGCCAAACCCTTTGTTAAGCTCCAGAAACACTACCAGAACAATCTTGCAATGATCAGTTAAATTATATACGTATATAGTTTTCCAACGAGACATCTCTGAACAGCCAGCAATAGAAGACCCCTGGTGAAGCCAGCACTCTGAAAGGAGAACCAGTCAATGGAGAAATAGCTCCATTCCTGAAAGTGAGCGCAGAAAGCTGGCGATGACAGATTTGTCCCAAGTCCTCAGCTCGGAACCATTCTGGCACTCCGGATCCCACTCAACTCTGGCCCAAAGAACCTCCAAACCAGCACTTCTTTCCTGGCAACATGGAAGCTCCAAAGTTAATGGCTAACTTTTGCTAACAGCTAAGTGCACTCTGGCTAACTGATGTCTCATGAAAACTGTAGTTACTAGCTATTAGTTACCAAACTAAAGTATACAACTTATAGCAATCTGTAGTTATTTTCCCTCCATATTTGTGATTAGATCCCAGAATTTAGATCTAGAATTTAACTCAATTTTTGACTCCCACCATTGATAACATTCATTCATTCATCAGAGCATTCACAAATGCACCATTTGCATTACGTTTCTCATCCCAATCATTTTCCCTGTGTACATATTGTACATACATTTATTTAGCTTTTAACTGACTTCATTATGTTATTTCTGGTCTCTATTGTTTCCAGTAAGAAGGTTCCCTGAACTGATAGGATTTACGATTTTCAGATTTAGACTGATTTAATTACTCTAAATAATTGTTTAATAGCTTGATGGAACTATAACCATCTGGTGCCCTAATCTAATGAGGTATTTGAATATTACATATTGATATTCATTTTCATAAGTGTAGTTATTTCCACTACAAACTGGTAGGAGACCCCAGGGCAGACCCAGAACACACTGGAGAGATTATATTTCTCATCTGGCCTGGGAACGCCTCAGAATCCCCCTAGAGGAGCTGGAACACATTTCCAGGGAGGAGATAACTGGACCACCTTGCTGAACCTACTGTCACTGTGACTGACCCACATAAATGTAAGCTAATGGTTGGATAGATGGACATGTATGTGGCATAAAAAAAACACATTAGCATGCTCCTTAACTGTCAGGTCCGATCGGCGCGACCTGCCTCTCTTCCACCTTTCTCTCCTCTGCTCTCTCGATCCTGCGGGATCTGCACCCCAGCTGTGTTGCATTTCAGTAATTAGCAACTCATTTGTCGGTGCGCACAGCTGGGGTGCATCTCGATGATTACCTTCCTCCTTATTTATACCTCTGGCAGACGCTCTGTTGTCGCCGGAGCATTAACTTGCATACCCCGTAACAGCCCTATATTCGTGGTATGTATTATATGTCATTTTGTTTTCCACGCTGACAGTTCCTGTGCTGTGGATCTCATTTGGTATGTTGGTTACATGTTTTTTGTGTTACACGTCTCTAAACGTCCACACTTGACAGTTCCTGTGCTGTAAATTTCCTTTTTTCGTTCGCCAATCCTATTGGTTTGTTTGTCTATTCACCTGTCTGTCCTGATCCTCCTACTCTCCTGGTTCCTACCGTTAGTCTGCTCTACTCACCCGTTCGTCCTGGTCTCCACCACCATCTCTGCCCTACTTTGCTGATTTATGTACATGGACCATGATACGTTGTTTTTTTGTTACTTTGCATTTTCTGCATTAAACCACCTTTTTTACTAGTACCTGGGTCAGCAATTTTGAGTCCTATCTCAGTTCTCCCTCATCCTCCTGGTGAGGGGGACTAAACCTTAACATTAACATATGTACCTTTATGTTTGCATGCTAATCTTAACAAATTAATGATAATAACATTCAGATGGGTGACAAAGGGAAAACTTGAATGCTTGACCTCCCTACAATGAGGGTAATCTGTGGCTCTGTTATTCTGTGGGGACCCTTTCCTGACATGGATTGTGTCCACTTGTCATTTTAGAGGAAAGGGTCACTGCAAATCAACACAAAGTTGTTCTGAGAAATTACCTTTATCCTAGGATGAAACATTTCTATCCTAATGAGTGGGCTCTTCCAGGATATGTCCCTATCCATAGGGACACGAGGGGTCACTGAATGGTCTGATGAGTATGACAATGATATGCCGTGGCCTTCACAGTCACCAGATCTCAACCCAGTTGATCACCTGTGGGAGATTTTGGAGTGATGTGTTAGACAGTGTCTCCACCACTATCATCAAAACACCAAATGAGGGAATATCTTTTGGAAGAATGATGTTCATCCCTCCAGTAGAGTTCAGAGACTTAGAGAGTCAAATACTGGCTGTTAAATCCAAGCTGTTCTGGTGGAACATAGTGGCCCAACACCTTACTAAAGCCCTTTTTCACACATGCACTGAAACCCTGAAATTGTCTTGACACTACCTGGAGGAACTGTATGTGTAAACACAAAAGTCTGAGTCATTTATGTGGACTTTACAATGAAGACAACAGTGAAAATATGGAAACACAACAAAATTCAGGAATTTCTGTCCTTGAGAGCCTGCATCATCAGACAAATGTATGGTAAGAGTCTCAGCTGTTTATGACCAAATTACAAACTGGCTATGTGATCATGTCACATCCTGCCTCCTGCTCACCCCATTATAAACCAGATAGAGTATTTCCAGTAGGTGAGAACACGTCTGACATGGACTATCTCCCGTCTGGACCTGATTTTGCAGACATCATGTGTCAAAACAGCATAAGACACTTCATCTTGGTTAATCCTTTTATTTGTTATTCATCTATGTAATTATAGAAGTACAGTCTGACAGTTTTTAGTATATTAGCATGCTATTAGTGTATTAGTTTGTTGGTATGATAGCATTAATGTTAAAGTAGACCTGAGGCTGACTTAAATTCAGTAACCATTTTTAGAGGCAACCAGTCATGAAGTGTTGAAAAAAAAATTTAAGGGAATGGGACAGATGTGAGGTCACTGTGACTTTGACCGTTGACCACCAAAGTCTAATCACTCCAACCTTGATTTCTAGTGGACATTTGTGGCAAATTTGAAGAAATCGCCTCAGGGTGTTTATGAGATATCACATTCACAAGAATGGGCCAGATGGACAGATGGATGGACAACCTGAAAACATAATGTCTCTAACCATGGCTTATGCTTGCACTGAGGCATAAAAATATTACATAAACACTGAGGAGATAAACAAAGACATCAGTACTGCTCTTGTGTGGACAATTCATGTGTGCAACAAATCTGATCCATCCAATAGTTGTCAGATATTTCAACATAGGCTGGAGAGTCATTGCCAACCATGCTGCTATTGTAAGCGAGCACAAAATACATGTAAAAGTACAGATGTTTTACATATTTGGGAAACAAACATGGATGAACTTTTTCATACTCTAGCATACTCTGTTCTGAACTCTGTTCTTCCCTCCCACATGCAGTTTATTCCTCTCATGCACATGCTTGTGAGGGAAGGTAGCAGAGACTGCAGGTTCGTCACCCCCGGCATGGTGCCATGTGACCGCTGCTGGTGGCAGACAAAAGCCCCTCTCTTCACCCAGTAGTGGAAGTAAATCAGACCTCTGTGGCTGTGGGGAATGGAGGGAGTAAAGCCATGGAGAATGGAGAGGGAGGGAGAGAGAAACAGCACAGAGAGTATGAGAGAGAAAGTGAGCAGGAGATTCAAGGGGGACAGAGATGGCAAATGAACTGACAGAGTAAATGAGCATGGAAAAGTGGAGAGAGGAGGAAAAGAAAGAATGACAGAGCAAAAAACAGATAAATAAAAAAAATAAATAAAGAGACAGCCCAAGGGTCACCCATGGAGAAAACAGACTGACAACACAGCAATTACATCAATTTTCATGTAGTGGCTCCAGACTGGGCATGTACATGAGAGAACACATCTCGAGCACACATTAGGGGAAACAATTTGGGGCTTTAGCCAGTGATTTTGTGTGAGAGCACATTATTACAGTAAATGGCTGGAGATGGTGAATGCTAGTTAAAAAACAGCAGTCTCATACAAATGGGTATTGCCTCTAATGGTTAAAAAAAAGAGAGGAATGTGTATGAGTGACAGATAGATTCATCTTCTACTTTACTCTGTCTGTGACTTCTCTTTAAGGAACACATAACTGCTTTTTCTCATGAATGTATTGACTAAAACAACAAAAGCAGGGCTCAAGTGTTTTCACAGCAAAGGGATCAATTGTGCTTGTGTGTGTTTGTCTGCCTGTCTGTGCGAGTGCACGAATGTTTTTGCATGCATAGCGTTCAAAAACAATTATGGTCTTGTGTGGCTCAGATGCCAACAACAGGCAGGTGGGTGGAATATGAATGTACGTCAGATGAGACCTCTCCCACTGTGGAGCTTCAAAGACTTTGTTCATTGTCTCACTTTTGGATACAAGCTCAGACTTAAAAGTAAGCATTAATATTTCATATCTTCGAACTCTCCTCAAAATGGAAACGACAAAAGAAGTCTAGCAGGAAGACAAACAGAATTCATAAACTGTCAGAAAGGAGGAGTGTCCTAAAACTTACAGCATGATGCAAAAACTAAAAGGAATTTCATACATAAATATTCGACATTATATTAATGCCTTTCTATGCAGTAGAAGTGAGTGTCACCTTAGTGGAAGCTTGGGCTATATATAAGGAACTAGAACAACCTAGGGCAGCACAGTGACGCTGTGGTTAGTGCTGTTGCAGAAGGAAGGTTCTGGGTTCGAGCCCTAGCAGAGTTTGCATGTTCTCCCTGTGCCTCCGTGGGTTCTCTCCGGGTATTCCAGCTTCCTCCCACAGTCCAAAGACACACAACTTAGGCTGATTGGTGACTCTAAATTGCCCCTAGGGGTGAGTGTGAGTCTGTGTGGTTGTTTGTCTACATGTCACCCCTGTGACAGATTGTCCAAAAATTTACGCTTTGTCCACAGTCTGTGAGCTTTTGAGCTAATAGCAAAGAACTAACTGTGGTGATTTGTCCAATCCAGCACCTTCACAGTCCACTGTGTGGCCATTAGCTCCCTTGCATCTCTATCCCTCCACCAACTAAGGTTGGTTCAGACACGCTCCAACACATTCACTGTTCATGTGTTCCTATTTTTGTCAATGTTTAATTGACAATGTCAAAAAAATGCAATGTCAATGTTTAATTGTCAATGTTTAAAGAGGCAACAGCATTAATGCTATTTCTTTAAACAAATCAAACAAACAAAAAAAACAACTTTGGCCATGAATTTTCATCTGTGCTCAGTCTCACAAGTGCCCCTAAAAACAAGTGCAATTGCTAATCCTAGAGCTTTGTGTGCTCTAGGATTTTTAACTTTACATTTTTGGGAGAAGTGTTATGTTAAAGACTTCTGTGTGTCATCCAGCCATGTTTTCTGCCCCACCTAAAAAATCCTGAATTAAAATAACAATGAAATGGTTTGTTTGTAATCATTGTTTTTGTCAAACTCATTTGTTAAAGTGCCAATAACAATGAAAAGGCAAAGTTTGATTAGATAAGCTTGGCTGTTTTTCCCCAAATGCCTTCTGTTGGCTGTGTAAGGATCTGACGCTTCTCGTTACAGTCGTCGTATCTGTAGGAATAATCTGACTATTCAGAGCATTCATGCAACCTTTTGAGTTGTCCTTCTGATGTTTCTCAAACATCTGAGTTGCAGTGATAGTGGCATTACTCATTCGGCAGAACTTTTAGTACACTGGAATTGTTTGCACTTTATTTTAAAATTGCACTACATAGTTCTCAGTCTTTTCACCTTTTCAGCAACTGTTTTCTAAAATTGATAATGTGTTTCAAAACAAATCACTGATTTTGCCTTACTTGGACTTTAAGGGAGTAGATGAAGTGTTGTGTTGGGTGTGTGAGCCATCTCAGTCTGATGAGCCCACCTCAACAAAACAAAGTGCCCACCTGGTGACTCTGTAGACTTTTCTTCACTCTTATACCCACACAGAATTTGTATTGGTGTTGGTGATAAAATAGTTGGTGACTCAGTGGAGTTGTTAGTGGTGTATGTTTGATGATCTTGGTAGAACAATGTCGGTGGCTGGACAATTGAGCAGACCCGGCTCTTAGAGGTGACTTCCATTAGAAGCCATTCGGGCAAGCTGCTGCTTAACCTGAGAAAAGACAATGCAGATGCTGGGTGTCAAGCCACGTATCCGCTCTTTGCTTGCGTGAGGATAGGATTCAGTGATGCTTTGTGTTAAAGGTAGGTTAGGTTTGAAAAATTGTGTTGCTTGTTGGTTAAACATTATGTAACCTGTATACTGAGCTTCCATATGAATGCTCTCCCATTCTTTGGCACATTTAATTGTATATTATTGACTTCATAGATGCACACAAGTCACACCATTTGGCTGCAGTTTTCCAACGTGCCTCGTGCTGCACAATATAGCTACACTTTTCTTAACTCCAAGTGCTCAGTAGCACAGCCACATACTTTCACTACAAGGGAAGCTTCCATACAGTCAACGGGGCAACTGTGGTTCAGTGGGTAGAGCAGTCTCCAAACCAGAGGGTTGGAGGTTCGAATCATGGTGCCTGCAGTCCACATGTCGAAGTGTCCCTGGGCAAGACACTGAACCCCAAGTTACTGCTGATGGTTAGAGCCATCGGTGTGAGTTGGCGCCGCAGATGGCTGCCTTGGTTCTATACTGGAAACAAATTCCTTGTGTGTGTAACATACTTGGCCAGATAAATGGCCATAATGGTGATGAATCCTTTGTGGATCTAGATGATGAACATGATCAGCACCAAAATCAGATTGTTCTGTGGGCCATACTCTACCTCTCCTAAAAATTATATCCAAATTCATTCATTACTTTTATGTTGTTTAATGTTTTACTAACCAAACAACTCACAAACAAACATCAGTAAAAACGTTACCCCCGCTCTTGGTGGAGGTAACAAGAGCATGAAACAACTAAGTGCCAAAAGCCAAAATCCAAAAGGACAAAATGCTGAGAAAATACATTCAAATCAAGTTTATGTTACTTTTCTTTTGTTCAAGCAAGTTACATTGACACTAAGAAGCAGGTTTTTCATGGCTGTCTGAAGCTGGATGAGCCACTTAAATGTGACTGAGTTAATCTCTACATCCTGCTGTGAAGCATAGATGTAGAGTTGTTTCTGGTGAGATTATAATGGTTTCCTCAGATGCTACTCTAGATGAGTGGCTGGCATTTCCACTTCTCCAACTTTATGAACCAAACAAATTTTGGTAAAGTTTGCAGAAGTTTCTGGATGGTGTGATGGTGTTGTGCACACAAAACAGGGGAGGCCATTTGCTCAGGAACAGGCAAAATGTGTGTTCTACCAAAAAATATAGATTTCTGTTTTCATTAGCAGCAATGTAGGAGAGTACTACAATACACTTGTCAAACTGAGATGTGAAGTGAAGATTTGCCCTGAGGTAATCAGTCCTGCCTACTTTTCACACTTCGCTTCCATCTAGATCAAAGGCTGTCAACTTTTAGTGTAATTACATGCAGACAGGAAGTTGAACAGCTGGTCCTGTGGAGCACAGGGATCAACCTGGAGCTGAATACATTCAAAACAGTGGAGATGACAGTGGACTTAAGGAGGAGCTCCTGCCCTACTCCTCCTCGCCATACTCAGCAACACTGTATCAGTAGTAGAGTCCTTCAAGTTCATGGGCTCCATTCTCATGGGCAAGTTCAACATCAGCATCATCACTAAGAAGACACGACAGAGGATGTACTTCCTGCAACAGCTCAGGAAGTTCAACCTGTCCTTGGGCAAGACTCAATCAGTTGAGTTGGTGCCGCAGACGGCTGCCTCGGTTCTGTACCGGAAACAAATTCCTTGTGTGCAACATACTTGGCCAATAAAGGTTGATTATCCCTTATCCTTATCCCAAACAGGACAGGAATAGACTCCAGCGGACAGTAAGGACTGCAGAAAGAATCATTGGTGCCGGCCTGGCCTCCGTGGAGGATCTGTAATCCTCATGGGTCAAAAGGAGGGCAGAGAAGATTTATGCAGACCCCTCACACCCTGGACACAAACAGTTTGAACTCCTCCCCTCTTGACGGTGCTATAGGTCACTGTACACCAAGACAACCAGGCACAAGGACAGTTTCTTCTTCACTCTGATTAACAGTTAAGTATGACTGAAGCAACAGGACCCAGTAACCACTGCAGTGCAATATACAGTATGTAAGTAGTACTGCTACATGCACCAGTCTGATAGCTCAAAATGTGTATATATGTATATAATGTTTATGAATACTGCCTCTGGGATGGATTGGCGACCTGTCCAGGGGGTA
>NW_018127902.1:446504-455558 GCF_001952655.1 Monopterus albus
CGGTCTTATAGCGGTGGGGAATTTTTTTTGTACAGAATGTTTATGAATACTGCCTCTCCTCCTTCTCCCATGCTTCCTCTAGATTAGCTTGGAACCCCTCATAACTCCAAATAGTCTGTAATTATTTCAGAATGATTAAACCAGAGAGCCTTTTCCTAAAAACAAGAGGGTAGTTCATGCACGTGCACAACTCCTGTTGCTGGTGTGTCGAAAGTGGACAGCACAACAATCTGCAATGGCATTAATTAATTTGAATTTCTCCTCCAGAGATAGGTAACAACGCTATATGTACCAATGAAAAGAGATGTGTAACACTCACAAAGTGGATAATTGAGAAACCCCATATTTTAACTGGCATAATACAAACATAGTAACTTCTCCAGCCTTACAATAATCCTCTCTAATGTTACAGAAACAATGCATAAAATATCGTGAGGTTATGGTGTTGCATGAGCTTTAAGGAGGGAAATCGTGCTGAATCATAACACGATTGCCTAATAACAGATCAGAGATCTTGTGTGGGGTACAGAAACAAGGTAAACTCCACATAACAGTATTTTAGATAATGTTGTAACTCACAAGAGGCTATGCAGTGCTCTGTTGTAGCATCACTCATTAGCCTGATAGCCTGTCCTCCTGTAACCATACTCTGTGAAGTGCACTGATGTCTGCTTTGAGCCATCAATATACATTGAGACCACAGTGCATACCTTGTTGAATAAAATACCACAAAGACAAAATACTTTTTGGAGGGAAAAAATGTTTCATTTATCAACTTCTGAAGATTTGTCTTGTGGAAATATAAATATTGTCCCCTTCTTACTATGATTAGCGATTGGCATAGCAACTTAAAGGTACATTACCGCCACCTGCTAAGCTGGTGTGTGCTACACAGCATAACGCCACAGAACAATGAAAATAGATTAAACCAGCTACAGAGACAGTGAAATAACTAAAAGATGCACCCTGTGTCTAAAGTCAAGCAGAAAAGACCCATGAAACAGTTAGACAGATGCGAAGTGCACCATGGGATTAAAAGAGACAAACAAAGAGGTGCTGTCCCTAACACAGATACAAAAAAATCAGGTCAAAATAGGTGTTGACTCATCTTTAAGAGCTGAAAACGTAAAATTAACATGAGATAGTGACATGTATATAAAGGTCTGGAATAGAATAAAAGACAAAAAGCAGGCAAATCAGCCTCACTAAGCAACATTGCCTTGTTGCTTAACAAAACTTCCTCATATACCACCTCCTGTAATGAAAAACATATCACTGTTTACACGGTTTCCTAAAACTTAATTGTCAATAAAAGTCATCACTGCCAAGATGTGATAATATATAGAACACAGTCAAGATAAGCACATATAAACCCCTATGTTCATTGATTGTAAGAATGTAAAAAGCGGAAGTACTGATTATTTGAGTAAAAGTAGAAATACCTTAGTAAAAATGCTGAAACTCATGCGCTACATGTGTTACTTGAGTGTGATACTACTCTGTCTTTCCAGTGCATGCACAACCCTAACAAGGTGTTGAGGAATATTGTGTCTCTTCTTCTCTCGGTGGTTCGGCCTCATCACTCATTCGTCCTGCAGGTTAACTCTAGTAAAATAGAACATCCTCTTGTTTCATTAAAGACATGAGAACACATAAATAACCCTAAAGTCCTGAACTTTTAGTCCACCAGCTTTCTAAGGACACAATGCATGCCAAATGAATCTCAGTGAATCAGACATGCTTTGCTGGCTGGAACACCATGCACATAGTGGTGGTAATGCAATCAAGGACAAGCTAATGGATGATGGTTTTGTTTGAGGTGGCGGTGGGGGTTGGTGATGCTAGTAGGGGATGCAACATCTGTCAACCCTAAGGCACAATCTCCAAATGGCTGCAATGAGTGGAGAGTCAAGAGCCCCGGAGCCCATGAGAGGACAGCAACAGAGGAGGAAAGAGCAGCTGAGAGACACAGATACACAGAAAGATGGAGGGAGCTGGAGACAGGTTGACAAAGGGGGTAAAAAACACAGGATGGCTAAATCTAGGTGAGCTGTGAGACTCCATCAATATTCTTTTACCTGCCCTTACGGGACATTGCCTATTATCTCAGCATGGGAGTGTAAGCTATAAAATTCAATGCATCTGACACTGCCAGAATAAGGGACCTGAATTCCGCTCCAAAAGCACCAACTCATATAACATATGTTGTAATAATATTTATTAATGATCACTGTGAAGAATACATTATTTCAGTAGCTCAAGACAAATCAAGATGTCTAAACTGGGAATGCTGCTGGTTAATTATCTAAACTTATCACGTATATCTTGTCTCTGTTCATTCACATATAATGAACCCATAGGTATGTGTTTTCACACACTGCTTGCGTGCCTTACAAATTTTGTACTGCTTTAAGGGACAACTAGCTTGCTAGCCGAGATAAAAACCAATTATACTGAAAGACGGAAACTGACGTGCTATTGTTTGTCAGGTCTGACAGGGTTCTGGGTGAGCTAAAATGTCAGGCAGTGTTCAATTATCCTGAGCTTAAATGCCTCAGATCAAGAGACAGGAGTTTCATTTAATAAGACGAATCAAACATTTGAAAGCACCTGGTCGATGCAGTGGATGAGGCAGCAGGAAGATGACAGGTAATAATTATGAATATCTGTATTAGGTCTTTTTGCTTTCATGTCCTGCACTTAGAACCATGTACTTCGATAGTATTTGATAGCTTGTGTGTGTCATGAATATTCAAGTAGCAAGTGTGATTTGATTTGCTATTGGCTGTCAGAACTGACAGTTTGCTAAGTTAATGGCACCACATGAATAAACAGAGGACCTTCTTGTTGTTGAGGGGTAGAATTAATTCATCAATAATAATGCCAGTCTCCCCTGCTACTATTACTGTAGCTGTCATTGTTAACCATTTTGTATAGTGGCAGCTGACAGTAAATGACAGTAGCATATGTGATATTGGTGACATAAGCAGACAAGCACTCACACATGATGCAGGTCATACTACAGTATGTAAGGAGTACATATACTGAGAGGTTAAAATAAAAATAACTGATTTTAGTTTTTAGATAGTGGGTTTGAATGTTTAATTACTACAACTAACCCCTTGCAAATATGTAAGAAAAGCAAAGAAAAAGCACACACATTCACTCCTACGGGCAATTTTAGAGTCACCAATCAACCTAAGCTGCATGTCTTTGGACAGTGGGAGGAAGCCGTAGTACCCGCAGAGAACCCACACAAGCACGGGAAGAACATGCAAACTTTGCACAGAAAGGTTATGAACCCGGAACCTTCTCGCTGTGAGGCTGTGGCGCTTGGAAATCATTTTAATTTCTCATCTCATTTTCTATACCTCTTAGTCCTGAATGGAGTCGCGTGGGGGGCTGGAGCCAATCCCAGCCGGCATCAGGCGAAAGGCGGGGTACACTCTCGAGAGGTCGCCGGTACATTGCAGGGCCAACATGCACATGAACAACCACACACACACACACACACACACATTCACTTGTACGGGCAATTTTAGAGTCACCAATCTGTTAGGTTTGCTCGCACACAGGAAGTGAGTGAGTAAAAAGAATGGCGGACCCAGGTAGCTGACTTCAGTGCAAGCAGTGATTTATTTATGTACAGTGCGGTGAAATGGCAGGAAACAGACAGGTGTAGATAAACTGAGTCAACTGGGTGTCGATCAGCAGCAGCAACAGTAGAGTGATGAGATGGATGGAATAGGCCGAGCTGCTTCGCTGGGGTCACTCCTGTGCTGTTCGGTGGGAGACGGAGATTACAGAGGAGATGAGAAGACAGGAGTTTGTACAGACGGCAACTGGTAACTGTGCATCGACCTGTCTGGTGGAGACTGGAAGGGTTGAGTGGAGCCAAGGTCCAGAAGTAGTAGTCCGTGGCTGAAGGGAACAGCCTGGGAGAGGAGTTGCAACGGGGGCATCCAGGGAGAGTAACGACAGGAGACGAGAAAAATAAGTACTGGAATACGACTAAACACAAAAATACTATGGTGAGGGCCTGAGAACGAGATCAAACTGGCAAGGGAGTGATAGGTGAGCAGGGTATAAATAAGGGCAGAACTAAGGAGGTGCAGCTGGTGACAATCAAGTGATGTGGATCAGGTGTGCCAGGTGGTGTAATCAGGGGCCAAAGATGAGAAACAACAGTGAGGGAGGGGAGAGAGGCTGGTGCAGCCGGGCAAACCTGACACAATCAACCTAAACTGCATGTTTTTGGACAGCGGGAGGAAGCTGGAGTACCCGGAGATAACCTACGCAAGCACGGGGAGAACATGCAAACTCCGCACAGAAAGGTCGCGAACCCGGAACCTTCTTGCTGTGAGGCAACGGTGCTACCCACCGTGCCACCGTGTTGCCCCATCTTAATTTTATTTATTTTATTTTTCTCTAAAAAAAAAAACAGGAGCTGGTGCTTGCAAAAAGCGGAAGCAGATGAGTGATTATACTGCTTATTCCTGAATAAGGTCATTGACACTAGTTGTACTGACTGATCACATATTCTAACTTTCTTGCCTGAAAATATATTAAAACAATAAAGTGGCATAATAAAAGTCCTATTGTGGAAAATCTAACAATTTTAAGAAAAACTCAAAATCTTTCCTAGATGGCACACAATACATTTTGTGCTATTTGTGTCAGGGCCGCTCGGCAGCCGCTGCCTCTCCTCTGTTTTTCTCTCCTTTACCCTCTTTATCATGTGGGCTCTGCACCTCCGCTGTGTTGCATTCCAGTAATTAGCAACTGGGTTGTCGATGCACACAGCTGGGGTGCATCCCGATGATTGCTTTTTCCTCCTTATTTATGCCTTGGGCAGATGCTCCGCCTTCGCCGGATCATTGCTCATTGCGAGATGTTATGGACTATACTTACCCTGTGTAAGTCCAAAGAAGTTTATGTGTGACCCGCATGTTTTAGTCGTGTTTAGATGCTACGCTGACAGTTCCTGTGCGTTTTTGGCTTGACCTATTCACACTAATCTGCGGCTAGCTATATGTCCCTTGTCGTCCACGCTGACAGTCTCTGTGCTGTGGATGGAAGTGTTATGTGTGACCCGCATGTTTTAGTCGTGTTTAGATGCTACGCTGACAGTTCCTGTGCGTTTTTGGCTTGACCTATTCACGCTATTCTGCGGTTAGCTATATGTCCTTCTGTCGTCCACGCTGACAGTCTCTGTACCGTGGATTATATTGTGTACATTAGTTCTTTTGTTCGCCTATCCGTCCACATCTTCTGCTATCCTAGTTCCTGCCATCAGTGTATGTGTACCTGTTCGTCCTGGTCTCCTTAGTTGTCCTTCCCTGGTTGTAAGTATTACGGACCCTGTTATGTTGTTACTTTGTTGTTGTTGATTTTTACAATAAACCCCCTTTTTGTACTAGCACCTGGGTCAGCAATCGTGAGTCCAACCCCAGTTCTCCCTCACCCTCCTGGTGAGGGGAACCAATCGTAACAGCTTTTGGCTAACACAGGTTCACCCAAGACAGCTCCCAAAGCATCCTTGGTAAAATGGGCAGAGCAAAAACACTTCTGGTTATCTGATCTGTATTTGTCTGAATGCAGACTCTGAACTGAAACAGCATTTAGGCTGTTAGTGGTGGGATCTCAGTCTGCAAACCAGCACTGAATGTTAGAAACAGGGAGTTAACAGCAGTCTCCAGTGTTACTGTCAACCCAGCCACCAGTTCTCACCTCCTCCAGTCTGTTCCTGTCCTGTTTGGTTGCTGAATCAAACCAGAAAGCGATGCAAGAGCAGAGAACAGACTTCATGATTTCTCTGTAGAACTGTATCAACAGCTCCTGAGGCAGGTTAAACTTACTGAGCTGATGCAGGAAGTACATCCTCTGCTGTGCCTTCTTGGTGATGGTGCTGATGTTGGACATCTACTTCAGGACCTTGGAAACTGTGGAGCCCAGGAACTTGTAGGACTCTGCTACTGATACGGTGCAACTGAGTATACTGAGCAGGACCAGCTGTTCAACCTCCCGTCTGTAGGCCGATTATTCACTGTTTTAGATGAGGTCAATGACTGATGTGTCGTCTGCAAACTTCAGGATCTTTACAGAGGGGTCTTCTAAGGTGCAGTCATTGGTGTAGAGGGAGAACAGTAGTGGGGAGAGCACATATCCCTGGGGGCACCTGAGGTGATAGTCCAGGTGCTGGATGTGGTTTTCCCCAGCTTCACCTGGTGCTTCCTATCTATTAGAAAGCTGGTGATCCACTGACAGGTGGGGCCAGGCACAGTGAGGAGTGAGGTCAATGGTGCCACAAGGTCAAGGTCAAGGTCAAAGTGTTTATTTGTCATATGCACAGTTAGGAAACATGTTTTCCTGTACAATGAAATTCTTACTTTGCCGTCCACATGAATGCCACACAATACAAGTGAAATATAAAGTAGATGAGCAATAACACAAATCTAAATAAGCAGTAACACAAATCTAAGGCACTTTAAAGCAGCAAGTGAAAGAAGCACAATAAAAATACAACCAGAACACAATATAATATAGAGAGAATATATGCTATGTGGGAGCCATGAAGTGCAAATAGTCAGCAGTGAGTGTGCGGGACTATCATTGTTCATTTATTGTAAGTTTACATAACATATCACCACATTAAGAATGGCAGTAAGTACAACTATGTTCAAGCCAATGGAACAAAAACACAATAAACATCCAAATTTAATTATTAAAAAATCCCTTTAATATGCAGTTATGCAGCTGATAAAAACAACTCACTGTTGCCATTTGTCACCGTAAAAACTCACTTTCCAGCTCTGGAGTTTTTCAGGAGGAACAAGTGATGGCATGATTTGAAATGGAAAACAGAGCTCAAAGAAATGCTGACACATCTGAGATGCCTGAATCTGAGCTACCAACAATTCCATAAGCAGACTCAACACTACCTGGCTAACAGTGTAATAGACAGGTTGGCCAGTTTTGGAAGACAGGCACTCAGTGATGCATGTTAAATGTGCTGTTGCACATTCCCAGTAGTATAACAAAGCTTATTTAGTTGTATTGTTTAAATTTAAACATTCATCTGTAAATTTGCAGGGCATCTGTTGTGATTGAGAATGGGCCTGTATTATTTAAGTAAGCCACAGTTTTTATGCAGTAATATTTATAATCTTTAATTAACGCCAAGACAGCAAGACAGTATATACCAAACTATACACTCATGGGGATCAAAGCAACTGATGCCCCACCTTCACACATAACCTAAGAGAATAGAATCATTTTTACATTAGTATCTCCCCCTCTCTCTCTTATTCTCTCTCTGTTACACTATGGCACAAAAATACCATGCTGCTATGTTCTTACCACCCAAGTCAAGATTCTTGACTTGACTTGACTTGTACACTCCAAAAAAGTGCTGCTGAAGGTATCCCTGTTTAACTACCCCACAGTGAGCGGATGGTTCCAAACTGTGTATAAAGTCACATGATCATTATATACCTCAGCACAACCATGCAAGCATGTCTGCACCAGATCACAATCCGGTGGATCCCAAACTTCGGCACTCCTTCAGAGAAATTATTTTGGCCTGGCACCCCAAGCCATTACATATATTAGATCAGTATTGTAGTTAAGGGCTAGATATACAGTACCTTACACATACCCTTGTGCATACACGGACATGGAGGAGGGACATGCACATGTTCCCATTCGTACTTCAAATCGAGGGTCTAATTTCTGTCTGTGTATGCTGACATTTTTCAAACATTGTGGTACATGTGCAGTTGGGGTTTTTGCTGTGCAGACCATCCACATGGCCTCAAAGTTTTGGCCTGCATGTGGACATCCACACAGAGGCAGCATGAACCCTCATGGACCTGGGCAGATAACAAAAAGTACATCACTCCACCAGAGCCCAGGGAGACAAGAAAATGCCACACATACGTTGTGTATAGGCTGTAAGAGGCGTGAACATCATGTTAGCTTAAAAGAATAAATATTTTTATCTAAACATTTGACCTCATATTTAATTTTCTTTTTCATTTTTTTTAGGTTATATACTATATACTGGAATTGAAACAAGGAATTCATAAGAACTGGAATTGGTATCAATAAAATTCAATCAATATCCAACCCTAGTCTCTAATCATGTCCTTCTGTTGACAGTCAAGCTGCTTGTCAAATTCACTGTGCATTCTGTCTCCACACACAATAAGACATGTCTCACAAGTCCTAATTTACACAGCCATTAGAGGTTTATATGAGTTAAACATACCATATATAGTTCATGTAAGCTTTACATTTTAGGTGTGTTTGTCCTTGAAGCATAGTCTTTCAACAGAACATGCAATAAGATTTGATTATGTAGACAACTTCAGTTTTCAGATCTTAGTTGTTGAGAAATCCAACTTTGTTACAAGGTTTGTAGATAAGAGACATGTTGCTGTTGAATGTTTTTAAATATCATTTTCAATGTTTGTAGTACCTCAGTGAAACTGTATTCCACATTCACCTACCACCTCTATTATATTTGGGTGACAGTTAAAATCCTTGAAGCAGGTATGTCAAAACCTCAGCACATAAAGATGTAACAGCTGGGCACTACTAGGAATAAATGAGAATTTTTTTTCTGTTTTTGGTTTTGTGGGCGAAATGATCCTCTCAGTTTTCTCTGAGGTCTTGCTCTGTTACATTTTAGACCAAAGGGCTAACAGTGACGACAGGAGATGCTGAGACCTTTAGCTGGCCCAGCCCACGTTTACGTTTACAACTGACATTTATTAACCTCTTGTGAATACTTTATTCTCTCCTGGTTAGACCTACTCCCCTTTGACTGCCCTTTGGCTTCAAATATGAGTCTCAGCACTTCTGGCTCAAGTATGATCTGAAGCTATTTTTTTTCTTTCACTTTCTACCTTGCTTTTGCAAGTGCTTAAGGAAACCAAAACATTTGCGTCAGAGAACAGCTGAAACCCTGAAGACATTCACATTGGCTACAAAAACACAGGTCAAAGGACTCTTGATAAACAGTGGTGGGGAATATAGGATGCTTCAGGAGGA
>NW_018127902.1:455579-459623 GCF_001952655.1 Monopterus albus
TCAGCAGGAGTTCTCAGACATACAGTCGCTCCCTGAGAGAATAAATCTCAAGCTCTTTCTTTGTTCCCTTTTCTGAACAGTTTTCAAATATGAACCCACTTAAATTCTGACAGTAACAAAAAAATCTATTTAATGCAGGGTATTGCAGAAAATTAGGCATAGATATATAGAGAGGAGTTACAATCCAATTACTGGATGACTGTGAAAGGGAAAATATGCAGCTAATTTCATTAATAATCTTTTTATCTCTGAGTATTTACATTACTGCAGCAGCAGAATTAACTCAAGTATTTCTTACACATATCTCAAATGTCTTGCAGGTGGCACATATACGCTTCATTAACCTTTGTCATTTTCAACCTTTTTGGCCTCACATTTTACAGTCTGTCAAAAGCACGTACTAACACACACAGTCTGCTGCTCCACAGAGTAAAATGTTATTCCCTTTCCATAATTGTGCAAATGTACATTCTACTTATCGACTGCTAAGAACAGTTTTATGGCCACATAAGTTCCTGAGGACGCTGACCAGATTGTTCAGATGCATTAAAGGGGAGCTATTTCTATTTTTATTAAAATCACTATTCCTATTGATAAGAACATTAATAATAAGAACAGAAAGACAGATGTAAACTACCAGGCTGTGTGTGTATTTTAGCACCAAGGAAGGGAGGAGACACTTTTCCTCTGTGCACCCTCCTGTGTGAATATGTGCACCTTTGTATTCCTGAGTGTTGCGGTTTAATTACCTGTTTTGCTAGAACCCAGTGTTCTTATGGGGTTTGTACAATCTTGTTTCCAAAAAAACTTGTGATGTGGTGTAAATAAAACTGAGTTAAATGATGTTAAATTCGTTTTGTCAGCGACATGTTACAGTTAAAAAGCCAGTATCTGCATTGGTATGGGGGTGCATTAGTACACACAGCATGTGAAACCTGCACGTCTGTGAAAATATTTCACTTGCAGAAATAAAATAATTGGTCTCCTGAAGGAGAGGTGATACAACACAGCTGGGAACATGCCCTGTCCCAACTTTTTTTTTAAATGTGTTGCCGGCAAATTTGCTATAAGCAAAAAAAGTTCTCAATTTCAACAATTACTATGTTGTGTTTGTACTATTTTCAATTAAACATTGGTTTTAAACAATTTTCAAATCAATGCATTGTTTTAAATTTACATCTTACACAGAGCCCCAACCTTTTTGGAAACAGGGTTGTATTAGTACACTATGCGGACCTCAAAAAAGTAATTTATGAACTTTTATATAAACATCAACATTCAAAAGTTTTAACCTGAACCTGGTTTGCAGACAGAAAAGCTGCTTGTGGAGTGACTGGAGGGAGAGATTGACTGTAGAATGCAAACTAGGCTAAGACTATATTTTGAGAGTCATTTCCTAAAACTGATTAACATTATCATAGATAAATCTTTTATTTGTCAAGGCAACTGTTCTCTACACTTTTCTCTTTTTTGTTTATTGCAGAAGGCTTCTTGTACAAGAGATGACACCAAAAGCAAAGCCTCTTGGATGATAACTGTAGTAATCCCCATACTGTATTTTCACATCTCACCAAGTTGTATTGAGCTCCATAGTCTGATGCATACCAGTGGAATACACTTTATGTAAGCATGCTGAGCCTTACAATGTTGCTGTAATCCTCCATTCACCAGAACCACATCAGCCAGTTATAAAGTAGTTTGCTCTTTCAGCTGTGTTGCAGTTCCAGGGAGTGAGCAAAGTGTTAATTGGGCTTTGTAGTTTCAGAATGCATTTGATTGGCCTGGTCAGCATGTGGCTCACATACTGCATGTGCCATTGTATCTGCCTTCTATGATTGATAACCTGGTGTTAGTGGGTTTAACCACTATGGTTGCTGTAAACCAAGCAAGTGCTGACAAATGACTCATGAGAGACCAGAAGCAATCTGCTGTCTGGTAGCACATTGAGAAGAATATTGAAGAATACTGAACGTGAAAGTAGTGTGTATTCTTTTTGTCACTGCTGTCTGATGATGTGATAACCACACAGAGATCGCTGTGCCAAAGGCCACCTCTAGACTAGCGTTAGCCAGGTTGCGTTGCAGGACAGTGCATCTCTGCACTTACACAACAGCTTGATGGCAACAGCTGGCAAATCCACCTTGACAATCATGCCTGTATTATAAAACTAACAAATTAAAGATTATTTTGTAACTTTGGTTGATTTCATATAG
Source organism: Monopterus albus (assembly GCF_001952655.1). Taxonomy (NCBI): domain Eukaryota; kingdom Metazoa; phylum Chordata; class Actinopteri; order Synbranchiformes; family Synbranchidae; genus Monopterus; species Monopterus albus. The sequence continues at coordinate 457,793 of NW_018127902.1, forward strand.
TTCTTATAGTTATAGCGGTAAGTTTACTAAAAACGAATTAACATTTTAACCTTCTTATTAAAAATGCATTCGTTATGTTATGTTTAAATACACACAGTTTAATAATTTAATACATCTTGTCAGAGAATTCAGAAACTATATTTATACATTATTTTGTGAACAGTTCACTTATACAAACTGTGACATCTTGGTAATTACTTTATAAAAGTAATGCAGGGCTTGTTCCTTTCTCTAAAACATCCTATATTATATTTTCTAAAGCTAATTGAGGTAAGGGTTTGCACACATCTCACATATCTCATTAACAACATTGTGCAGAGCTAAGTGTCATGCAACCTGACAACGTGATCCAACTCCAGTCAGCCCGAAGGCTGTGAAATAGAGAAGAAAGCAGAGTCAATAGAAGCATGCCAACATGTTCACTGTGACAGTGCTAAACAGCTCTTTATAAAGTTTAGTTCACGACCATAGTTTAGTGTGTTAACACAGTTGCATTGGCCAATTAGCACTAAAAATGAAGAAATTTTAGTTTGTAGCCATTTAGTCAGTTTCAGAGCTATTTGGTCAGAAAATTAAAGTACTGAATGTGATGTTAGATGGAAAATGAGAGGATCCCCAATGTGATTATAATTTATCCTGAAGGGAACATGAAAATTTGAACCTCCTTTCATGGTAATCCACTCAGTCATTGCTCATATATTTCTGTCAAACCTCACAGTGGCACTAAAAGAAAAGTTACTATAGGATTCATCATCTGGGAACCACGAATGTTTGTACCAAAGAACTGGTATGATGGAAAACAAAAAACATGAGGTTTGAGACGGACTGGGGTGGTGGTGGAGGTCCTCCTTTGTTGTCACATTACTAAAATCTGTCGCCTCTGTGTTTTTATTAAAAATTTTAAATCACCACCTGGAGAGTGAGCATTGTTGAATACGTGCCAAATGTGACACAACAACCAGGCATACTACAACTGGATAAGCAAGGATAAGACCACTGCCTGCACAGTGCTACATTGAGAGTGTAAGAAGCTACATGAAAATAGTCATGCTAAAGCTAAAGTAGCTGAAAGAAATTACCATTACTTTGTTAGGAAACTTCATCCTACTATTCTGAGCCATCCAGCAGAAGTCTCTGGTCTGCAGTAGGAGATTCATCCCCTTTCTATTCAGGATCAGATATCTCTATACTGTCTGGCCACATATTACAAACTTGATTATGACATATTTGAAACAAAGAACAGAAATTTGTTCGTAAACTAATGGACTAATGACAACAAAGATGAAATTATGCTCATTAAAATGACGCCACCCCTCCTTGAACCACCACCTTATTGTGGTGGAGGGGTTTGAGTACCCGAGTGATCCTAGGAGCTATGTTGTTGGGGGCTATATGTCCCTGGTAGGGTCTCCCAAGGCAAACAGGTCCTCATTGATACTCGTGTGTTTTTTTTCATGTGTATTTGCCACAAGAAAAGAACACTACAATGCTGAGATTTGCTTTTCCTAGCTAGCAACACACATCTGTATGCATTTGTTTCCAAAGCTTGCCAAGAACCAGCAGTTTCACTTGTTTTCCACCAGACTGTCAGTTTTAGCCCCACAGTTAAGGGATAGATGGTTTGGTTTTGTTCCATCACAAAACAAGCTACATAAAACACATCAGCATCTTCACAAAGAACAAAAGCAAAACAACAGAAACACAATACAAACTCTAAACAGCATGAAACATAAAAAGGCTGTTTTTGCTTGAGTTTGGGCAGAAACATTGAGCCGGCCACAGCAAATATGCTGTTTTCAGATTCCGATAGGTCTCTCACTGCCGTTTGTGC
>NW_018127902.1:462041-464632 GCF_001952655.1 Monopterus albus
TACCACCCATGTACAGGGCAGTCCCAGCCCGAGAAGATAAATGTGAATGATTTTTGATTATCGAGGCTCTTGGAGACTTGTCATCTCTTAGAGCCCAGCGCTGTAATAACTCTGCATTTAACCAGAAGAAAATAAATCTACGTAAAGCTGATTCCTATTTCCTGAGTGTTACTTCTTGGGGCCTTCAGACAAAAGAACCGGTTATAATTAAAAGCAGGCACCAAGATTCGAACCACCAACCCATTGAATCACAGTCACCCTCGTTGGTTTAATACACTAAGTCAAATTAAACAGTTATTGTTTGCATTGCTGATTAAAATGACGCCATCCATCCATCCATTATCTATAACATTTAAACTAACAAGGGCCATGGGGGCACTGGAGCCTGTCCCAGCTGACACAGGCTGAGAGGCAGGGTTCACCCTGGACAAGTCGCCAGTCTATCTCAAGGCCGACACTAAGAAACAGACAACCACACACACTCACACTCAAGCCTACGGGCAATTTATAGTCACCAATCAACCTAAGCTGCATGTCTTTGGACACACAGAAAGGCCCCGGATCAGCCGGGACTCGAACCCAGAACCTTCTTTCATTAAAATGATCTTAATGCTAAATGCCAGCTTTGTTACTCTATATTGCCAATTACATAATGCAAAAGTAATTAAAACTAGAGAAGGTAAATGAAGGAATTCTAATTTTCTTTGTGCCTAAACATACTGTACATCTTACATCCTGCTAAGAATGTTAATATTTTACAGTCAATATATAGCTGAAGCCTCTATTAAATTACCATTGTTAAGAGTCAGGCTAGGATAGGATAAGGATAATCACCTTTATTGGCCAAGTATGTTACACCTAAGTTAAATATATGAGTGTCACAGCAAAGGGTTTGAATACTTATGATCATGTGATATTTCAGTTTTTCTTTTTTAATACATCTGCAAAAATGTAAAAAATTCTTTGTTTTTCTGTCAATATGGGGTGCTGTGTGTACATTAATGAGGAAAAAAATGAGCTTATATGATTTTAGCATATGGCTGCAATATAACAAAGAGTGAAAAATATAAGGGGGTCTGAATACTTTCTGTACCCACTGTATATCATTAATATATAGTATAAATAATTTAGGTCCTAAAACAGAACCCTGAGGCACTCCACATACAATGTCCAGCTCACTCGATTGGTATTCACCCAACTTCACAAATTGACGCCTCTGTGTCAAATAACTTCTAATCCAATTCAAAACCAATCCTCTGATCCCATATTTTTCTAACTTATCCATTAATAACTCATGATTGATTGTGTCAAATGCTTTTATTAGGTCAATAAATATTCCCATTGTATATTTCCTCTCATCCATAGCACTTGTTACGTCCTCCATTAGGTCAGTAATGGCCAGAGATGTCGATCGGTTCGACCTAAAACTTGGGTGTTCATTGTCTTGCCCAAGGACACATCGACATGTGGACTGCAGGCACTGATATTATCACCTCTGACCCTGCGGTTGGGAGATGACTGCTCTACCCACCGAACCACAGTCGCCCCCCCACACACAGTCTTATTTATAAACACTGTACCTTCATCAAAGAATCCAAAGAACATGTGATGCATATAACAACATTTTTATCAACTCCTCTCTTCTCTAGTCTTGACTATGTTGTATGTTCACAAAGTATCAAACTGAAAATAAAGTGGGGTGTGGGCAGTCCCCCGATCCTCAGTGGAGATTACATCCCTGTGAGAGACGAACAATAAAAGATGCTGACCAGACTTTGCATTTGTTATGAGCTAATTGGCAGCACGGTGGCAGCACGGTGGTGCAGTGGTTAGCACCGTTGCCTCACAGCGAGAAGGTTCTGGGTTCGGGCCCCACCCGAGACCTTTTTGTGTGGAGTTTGAATGTTCTCCCCGTGCTTGCGTGGATTCTCTCTGGGTACTCCGGCTTCCTCCCACAGTCCAAAGACATGCAGCTTAGGTTGATTGGTGTCTCTAAATTGCCCATAGGAGTGTGTGTGTGTGTGTGGTTGTTCGTCTCTGTGTTAGCCCTGCGATGGATTGGCGACCTGTCCAGGGTGTACCCCGCCTTCGCCCGATTGCCGGCTGGGATTGGCTCCAGCCCCCCCGTGACCCTGTTCAGGGACTAAGCGGTAGAATATGAATGAATGAATGCGCTAACTGCAAAATGTGTATGTTGGACATCAAGTAAATATGCTTCATCTTTGATGAGCATAGACGCTGGTATGTGCCTGGTAATGGTTACAGTCTTATGTGTACACATGTATATGCAGTTGCATGCAGTATCATTTAAAAAAAAATTCTAATTCACAGACGCTCACCCAGAAGCATGCATCCCCAAACTCTCTGCTGCTGTTCATTCTCCTAATGATGAGAGCGTTTGTGTGTCGTAAGGTCCAATAATTCAATTATATTTGCATCCAGTATTATCTGGGGATTTCTTTGTGATTTTTCTGGAGACCGTGCCAGAATTAAAAAAAAAAATAGTTGGACATCTAAGAAAAGAAAGAAGCTCATGGGGAATTAGTGCTTTCAAGGCCTGGCTGAGCACACTGTAACTGGTGAGAATGAAG
>NW_018127902.1:464688-470661 GCF_001952655.1 Monopterus albus
TACAAGATGTATCATACTGCCTAACATACAAATTATTACTCGAGATACGATAGTCTTGATTGACTTTTCTCTGTGTGTTTTATCTAGTCAATAATGCAGACACACACATACGCCAGAGGGTTAGGTGCAGGAAAATGGGAAAGAATTAAGTGCAATCAAACAAAAACACACACACACTCACACATTCTTTGTCTGGACTGCTAATGTGCACAACCAAGTCAAATGGAATATGTTTTTTAAATGCTTTGTTGTTAAGAGTTTAAACATTCTTAACATCCTAACAATGTCCCTGGTCTGTCATTCTTCTGCTAGATCATGCTGCTAACTGATCCAGAGGTGGAGAGCAGTCTACTGATCAGCTCTGATGAAGGAGCCACCTACCAGAAATACCGGCTGAGCTTCTACATCCTCAGCCTGCTGTTCCACCCTGAGCAGGAGGACTGGATTCTGGCCTACAGCCATGACCAAAAGGTTAGCGAATGAGTTGATTGTTCAAAGGTATCCAAAGAAGCCATGTCTTAATCTCAACAGGCAATAGCATTGTGGGGATGCCTCAGAGCAAGTTGGACGAATGTACGACCCCGTAACAGAAGAGTTTTGTTTAAAACACAAGTTCATAAAGTTTATTTGAGAGACAGGGTGATAAGCAGATATGTTTTGTTCCATGTTCACCCGATATGGCAGCCTGTATTTAATAAATAAAGAAAAAAAAGACTAAATGTTTTAATTTTCAGAAGCTGAAATCTGGACTTACTAAATCTAAGGTATGACTTAAAAAATATAAAAGTTTAAATGATAATTTCTTGAAAACATACAAAATTTTGGGGGCTTTTTAATCTTGATCAAATAGCACCAACAGACAGGAAAATGGAGGCGATCTGCAAGCAAGGCTCACACCATACCAATTAGCCTTCATGCACGGGTGCCTGCCAAAAACACTTGGCTATCCACAGCACTCATAATGATGATTTTCAAGTCAAAGGCAAGTCCGAATTATGAGACAGTAAGACAGTGTTTTGACTTTGAAAATCAAAGTTAGTTTGACCAAAAACTTTTTTGACTCACTATCTTCTGCTTAAAACACAAATGCTTCACCACATCTTACACATAGACCTAGACTGGCATATTGTTTTTGTAAAGAATGACTCAGTGTCACACACAGTGCATAAAGGTACCCTGTGGAAAGTCCTGACCACTAGGAGAGCTGTACAAAATGGTTTTATGAGCATGATTCCACTCTGTTCATGAGGACATACTGCACATCCACAAGGACAGTTTTACTCCACAAGCTCATGCACTGACCTGATTAGCTAACACCAGACTTTTTAACTATTCTTTTGCCACACAATTCTTCATATAAATACTCTCTTTAATTTAAACAAGGTTGAATCCTTTAAATTATTTGATAGAAAAACATATTTTTCAAAGTAAGGTACTGAAAATATTGTTTTGCTGTCATTAATTGTTGTTGAGTAAAGTAATGTCACCGGAAAAAAAAAATTGATTTTCAAACACAGCTTTGGTCAAACATCTTAACATAAACTACACCTCCAGAATGACGCTTCTACAGCTTAGAGACAGTACTGGTGGTTTTCGAATAAGTATTAATGTAATACAGGAGAAAATGTGTGAGCAGAAATAGTAACATGTGGGAACTGGTGAGCCACAGAAAGAAAAGAGAAGTGCAATTTACAGGCATTTTAAAATGACTGCTGCATTAAGGAAAATGCTTTTCTTGCAGCTAGGCCATTTAAATTTAATCTTTAAGTTGTGACGAATAATGAAGGCATTTTCCTTTGCTGAAGGGATGTAGATGTGTGCTCATGCTTTCTTGTACTTGCTATACTGTGAGGACCAAAAATGTATTTTTTGCTACAGAGTGATGACATTTTTTTGAAAAAGAGAACATTTTGGCCAGTCCTCACTTTCTAAAATATCTTTAAAACTTGGTTTTAGGGTTCAGGTTAGAACTGGGTTTAAGGGAAGGATTAGGGTTAGTTTACTTCTGATGGTTAAATTTAGGTTAGGTGTTAGGTGCTAGGCTCAGGAGGTAGTGTGGTCATCTCCTAACTGGAAATTTGGTTGTTCAAATCCTGGTCTCCACAAGTGTCCTTGAGCAAGACACTGAACCCCAAGTTGCCCACAGTGGCCAGTCAATTACTCAGACAGTGCCACCATCAGTGAGAAATTTTCCCACGCAGGACTAATAAATGATGATGATGATTATTATGATGTCACTGAGTGCCCTCACAAAGATAGGATAAGCATGTGTGTGGATTTATTTTTCTATACTTGTGGGATCTCAAATCCATCAGTTACCATATTTGCAGGGACTGGAAGTCACCTGTAGGTATCCAAGGTAGGTCTTCACAAAGTAGTTGACTGAATTTTACAAAAACGATGGGGTGTAATGTTAGAGCAAGTGTCAGGGTTAAGGTTAGGCAAGTAGTGATTCTGGTTAAGGTTAAGGTAAGTCTCTTGGAAATGTAATGTAAAATGTAAGTCTATGTTGGGACCTGGTAAATGATGAAAACAAGTGTGTGTGTGTGTGGCCTAATTTTTTTAAACTTGAGGCTGGTCCTTGAGTAAATCGTCATGAGCACTTGAAGCCATTCTTTAGGTTATTTTGGAGGTGATATGGAGGGACATGGGATAAGTTAAGATTAGTCTCATGATCTATTTATTTTAATATATATTTCATCTGAATCTGAAATAATGTGAATTTAACAGCTGAGTGGTCCTCTTTCAAAATTCATATTTTTATGAAAAATTCTTTTTGAACAAATCCAGATGGCTTTTTCCATGACACAGTGTTCAGTATACCTGTATGTGTGTATATGAGGGGCAAGAGGCAAATTGTAAAGCACTTTTTACAACTGCAGTCAAAACATGCTATAGTCCCTTTACTGCACATTCTTTGCTACTACTGCAGTAAATATCAGCTGCTTATTTACTGCTTTTTTATGCCTTGGTATATCCATTCTCACTCATCGATTTCTGCAAACAGTATTAAATGAAGGAAGTGATACAGGATTCCCTGAACTCAGTATCTGAGGCAGCACTTCTGGGCTCTATCGAAGAATCCAGCAGGCATCAGCTGAGTCAAACTAGCAACAGCAGCCTTAACCTTAACCACCCACACATCCTGTAGGTCCTGCACTGCTGGGTGATGCTGGGATTGTACAGCCCGTAGGTACCTGAGAAGTACCTGAGAGGTCAGGGAGGTTCTCGGAATTTCTAAAATATTGAAACTATTATTATGGTGCAGGAATAATAATGCTAGTAGTATATTCTGCATGTTTCTTATTGTACGGATACAACTGTATGTTATTAGTAGATAACTTCAATGTGTAGAATGCAATAAACCAGTGCTTACAGTTGCACTTAAACATAGAACATTTACAACATAAATTGATAAAAAATAATGTTTATTTTGTTGTTTCCCCTCTTGAAAGATGCATACTGCGGAGGGGAAACATCTTATTTGAGATGGAATTATATGGATGTAAATCAAAAGAAAGCTATTAATGAGATTCTTTTTTTCTTTGATTGTGAAATAGCTTTAATTTATCCTCTTTTTATCCCTTAAAATGAATGTTTGTGTACTGGTGACCTTGTGTAACCTGCTGTTTATGTCTACTAGTTTCACTAGTTTAATGTTTGAGTTTTTTTTTTTTTTTAATAAAACTCTGAAAAGCAAGACTGAAAAATGAACATAATGTTGTGGAGAAGAAATATGTTTTTTCCCCATGCATTTACATTTCTAATCATCTCATGACCGGTAAAGTATCTTCTGGTCACTAAGGCCAAATGCTACATGATTAGATTAAGATTAAGTTTTGTCCATAATCTAATTCTAATAATAGTTATGTATTAGTTTTGACCAAAATAACTGCTGAAATTTAACAGATTTCTTGTGAAAGCTTTACTGAAACAGTCCGTGGTCCCTGACTGTACTGACTGTATGCAATTTGTTCACTTCCTACTTGTCAGGTGTCGACCCACTCACCCACCCTCTCTTACTCATGCACTCACCCATGCCCTAACTTGCACACAGTGTCTCCACCTCAAAACTGCTGCTCCTTCAATTTCCTCACCTCCTTTTGGCGGTTCTGCTGCATTTGTTGATTGAGAGACCTTTTGAGGTTGTAAAGGCTGTGCTGATTCTTCCACCCCCACCCCCCTCGCCTCCCCCGCCTCCTGCTCTCTGCCTCTTCACTGTCACTTCCTTGGCTACATACTGTCTTGCTGTAGGAGGATAATTAGTCAAAGTGATGCCCCCACCCTGCCTCACCTCATCTCACTTAGCACAGCTTGGCAGGAAAGTCATGGAAATATTGTTGTCTCTCCGTGTTTCACATGACACAGTGAATATATAGAATGCGTATGCTCATTGTGCAGAGGAAGATTGATACGCTTCGCCTAATGTCGGGATGCCATTAAAGTCTCACCTCACTGTTTTATACTGTCATCCTCACTGTTTTTAGCTGATATGTGTTATGGCAATTATGTGTGACCTAATAAAGGCAGTAACTCTTGTCTATGACTTGAAAACATAATGCTCCTTTGGGCCAAATAAAAGAGAATTATTGATTTGATAGCAGTGGTAATCTCTATGGGATGTGTTTTCATGTATGCTTTTTAATGCCAACACTTCACTCTCCAGCACAGAGTAAATAAATACAATTAAAAAATAAATTAATCTAAGCAAACAGAGTTACCTTTTTGTTATCCGCCAATAAATGAGTGTTTGCACATTATGCCTGGCTGCTCATGCTTGAAATAGAAAAAAGTCCTGGTCAAAACACTGAAATATGTTTGATGCCTCATTAAATTCCAGCTGTAAGCTACAGAGTAAATGCTTTTGTCAGGGAATGCAGGTGTGTTTGGAGGCAAAAGGACTTCAGTGAGTATATTGCATTACCGTGTCAAGGCTGTTGCTTTACAGAGCAACAGACTATAGAAAACTTAGAACTGTTTATTTTACTTGGGTTTTTATTTGACCTGAATGGCTGTACCACTGAAATTATGAGATAAAATGTTCACTTCACTTAGCTTCAGTGGTACAGTGTATAGACATGGAAGTAGCTGTACTTTTATTTGCTGAAATGTAAAAATAACTATCTCACAATGCCATCACAGGAGATGAACAGAAATGTGTGTCTTGTAGTACTGAAAAATTACATTAAAAGCTGTATTAATCAATTTTTTTGTCTATCTGAGGACAAAACTGCAAAATAAGCTGAATATCACGCACCCTCAGCATTTATCAGCTCATAAAGTAGTTATGGATGTGTCATCAAACAGTTTCCTATTGCACACCCAGCAGACTCTGAGCAACAGTAAAAAAAAAAAGTCTCTATTTTACCTCTGTTTTGGTCTTCACCAGCTCCAGGCTACTACAGCTTGGTGTTCAGCTTCTCTCTGAATGCTACCCAATGTTCACCATTTAGTCATTATCAGCAAGAGGCAGACAATGACCTATGATTACCCCCAGTAGTACTCCACCAGACTGTCTGCCATTTGCTGCTGAGAAACTAGGGTGTCATTAGTTTGTGAGAGGTTTTTTTATGCAGTGAGACTGCATAAAACTGAAACCAAACTGAAAACAGTGAGCAAAATGTGGCTCAAGTAGTTGTCAGTGGATGTGTCACTACATTACCAGTAACCTTGACATATTACACATCAATCCATTGTTCAAATAAGGATATTGATCAGTGCAATTTAAAGACTTTTTTTTTGCCCAGAAACTGTGTCTCTGTCACACAAATCCCCAGATGTTATTGTTAGGTATTTTTAGTCAGATAGATATTGGTTAGGCACTTGTATGTATTAGAAATGTTTAGTGGAGATAGGATGTCTAGTTAGACTGTTAAATGCTTAGTCATGCTTATGAGTTTCTACAGGGTACATCTGGTCAAGGATAACTAGAGAAAAGTTGATGACTGTCAGCAGACAGGGTGTTTAATATTA